>NW_007219379.1:0-9261 GCF_000164805.1 Carlito syrichta | reverse complement strand
CAACTTCCTCTTTAGAAAATAAAGAGCCGGGCTCGGTGGCTCAGGCTGTAATCCCACGCTTTGGGGGGCGGAGGTGAGTGAATTGCCTGAGCCCGCGGGTTCGAGACCCGCCTGGGCACTTGGCGAGATCTCATCTCTACAATAAATCAAAAATGAGCCGGGCGTGGTAGCGCGCGCCTGCAGTTCCAGCTACTTGGAAGGCTGAGGCGGAAGGATCGCCGGAACCCAGCGTCAAGGCTGCAGTGGCCGGGAGCGGCCACTGCACTCCAGTCTGGGCGACAGAGTGAGACTCCGACTCAAAAAAAGAAAAAGAAAAGAAAAGAAAAGAAAGAAACTGACCTGGATCATCTATGAGATTTCTTCCAACTTGGGCACAAGGGTTTCACGATGTCGACAGATAGCAAAGACTCACTACTATTCCTAAACACACACACGTGACGTATAGGATGTCTCTCTCTAAAAAATGTATATGACATCCATTTCTAAAAGGACAGAGTCATCCCATGAAAAGAAAGAAAAATCGTTTTCCGAGCTAAAGTACAATGTACTTATGAGTGTTTACGGAGCAGCTCTTCGTGGAATTTGCTCATTTCCAGCACTGGGGTAGAGATTTATGCCAGCACATCTTTCGCCTCAAACCCCCGTGTCTAATGTGAAGCTACAGTTTATGTATACATGTGGGTGTCTACGTGTCTATTCATTTTCAGGTTCAGTCGACAGACTTACATGAGTACCACATTCAGGACCCAATCAAGACACAAAACAGTTCCAGAGCCAAAGGTTCTCTGAGTCCCTTGGGGGTCAGTCTCTGCCCTTAGCTCCTGGCAGTCACTATCGCTGTAGTTTTGCTTTTCCCAGAATGACACACAAATGCGGTCATCTAGTATGTGGTTTTCAAGCCTGGCGTCTTCCATTTTGCATGATTCGCTTATAATTCAAGCACGCGGTACACATCGGTAGTTTGCCTCTCTTAATTGCTGAGGAGCATTCGATTGCACGGATGATCTATGTGTGCTCATCTCCTGCTGAGGAACAGTTGGGTTGTTTCCGGTTTGGGGCGATGAAAAACAAAACTGCTAAAAACATGTGACTACAAGTTTTTGAGCGAATATAGCTTTTATTTCATTTGAGTAGACATGTACCGGAGGAATTGCTAAGTTATATGCCAAGGAAATGTTTAACTTTACTAGAAATTGCCAGACTATATGGCTGGATGAAATTACAACATTTCACATTCCCACCAAAGCATGTTATGGAGTTCCAGTTGTTCTATTCCCTCTCAGGCACTTGATAGTTTATTATGTTTAAAATTACTTGTTATTAATTTTTAACAGCTTAGGAGCTCTTCTAATACTGCATAGTGCTATCTCATTGTGAATATCCCTGTTTATTAATAGTTTTATTTCTTACAAGGTTTTTTTGGTTTGTTTTATTTGATGGAAATACTTCCTTGCAATTTTCACAATTGGTCATAGGGTCATAACTCTTGTTTTCTAGGATAACTAAAAAATTTAATAACTCTGCTGAGTAAAATGTTACGTGGGGTGATTTCTGCAGGATTGTTTGATTGAAGAATTAATGGACTTCTAGACAATAAGAACGATGACCAACTTATCCATATGACTGCAATCCCTGATAGATGGTGATCATTACTATTCCCATTGCTACCATCATTCTCGTTACCACTGTGCCACTTTACACATTTCGCCAAGCTCAGGCATTTGTTCCTCCGGAAAATATAACAAATCATTGATCTCAGGTGCATCAATATTGTTTATTTCTCCTTGAATGTACTTGGCCAGGAGTTTAGAAGTTGGTCTGTGCTGTTTTATGTTTCTAGTCATTTCCTTAGACAAAGGCAAGGACTCTGATTTTTTTTTTTTTTAATTTTTGTCTGTTTTTTAACTTTTAAATTTTTTATTTTAAAACTGCGGGGTACAATTCAGGGCTAGGTGTACAAACATTCATGATGCGGGTACCCTTGGGACTCTGATTTGGAACTGGTTGAAGGCCTTTCTGTGCAGGATGGTGGTTTATGCCTCGACTCCCTGTCCCCATCTTGAATGTGAAAGGGCACGCTGTTTCCAAGCCAGCTCCAATTTCTGTGTGTGAGTTCTATTTGAGAGGCGCTAGGGTTGTAAGAGAAGAGGGAGAATCAAGGGTTGGACGAGATTCATAGGGACAGAGTTAAAAATGAAGGAGCAGCAGCACTGAGGGATGACAGATCAGTTTCCTGAGATCAACAGTGATTCTTACAAGGGGACCCAATTATCCATTTCTGCCTGGATCCGTAGAGCTTTGTCATGGTTCTCCTAGTATCTCAGAATCAGTAACTCTTAGAGGATACACAGAGGAGTTTTGGAGATAAAGAATGATTAGGAAAATGCTCCATTTTCTGTTACCCAGATCCTAATCAGTTTCAGTGATGAAGCAGCGATGGCGCCAGACACCTGGAAATCCCCTGACTACAATTCATCAAAGTCAGTGGGCCCAGCGTGGTGGCTCACGCCTGTAATCCCAGCACTTTGGGAGGCCAAGGCAGGAGGATTGCTTGAGCCCAGAAGTTTGAGACCAGCCTAGGCCACATAGTGAGGCCTCATCTCTACGAAAAATTAAAAAATTATCTAGGCATAGTGGTGCACACCTGTAGTCTCAGCTACTTGGGAGGCTGAGGCGGAAGGATAGCCTGATCTCAGGGGTTGGAGACTTCAGTGAGCTGTGATCATGCCACTGCATTCCAGCCTGGGTGACAGAGTGAGACTCTGACTCAAAACAAACAAACAGAACAAAGTCAGTCTTTACCTGACATGCTGTGTAGTTCACAATCAGAAGAGCTCACACGGGGGTCAGATGACTGCAGTTCTCTCAATCATTGGCTTTTCTGGGTTCTCAGCTTATAGATATTGGAGATTTTGTTCAGTATGCAGGATTCCTTTGAGTTCCCAGGTTCTTTAAACTTTTTTTCTTTTGAGTCGGAGTCTTACTCTGTCGCCCAGGCTGGAGTGCAGTGGCACACTCGTGGCCACCACAGCCCCAACCTGCTAGGCTCAGGTGATTCTTCTGCCTCAGCCTTCCAAGTAGCTGGAACTACAGGCATGTGCCACCACACCTGCTGATTTCTTGTATTTATTGTAGAGATGAGGTCTCACCGAGTTGCTCAAGCTGGTCTCAAACCCCTGAGCTCAGGCAATCCTCTCGCCTCCACCTCCCAAAGTACTGGGATGACAGGCGTGAGTCACTGCACCCAGCTGGTTCTTTAAACTTACCAAGACTTTCACAAATTTGTCTTGTGACCTGGAGAAACTTGTTCCAAAAAGGAAGAAAGAAATTTTTGTAAAAGCAGCAAATGAGAATGATAGTCCTCATGGGTGACATCACACATAGAGACAGGGAGATACTGGCTTCGTTTTGGTCAGCAGCTTACCAGGACCTGTGGAGTGTCCATGTTTGGATGATAGAAACCTTTCTCTACCTCAGTGTGGATAACCAGGAACAGAGGTGCCCCATAAGAGCAGAAAGTCTTTCATGAGAGGACAGAGTGTCCTTAACCCTTTCAGTTTAGTTCCCCAGAGGAATGGAGGTGGGCGGTTCTGAATGGAAATAACTGTCTAATGGGAACATAATCTACTAATATACTGGCAACAAAATGGGAGTTTATCAACAGCTGTTCTTCAGTTTAAGTTAAAATGATTTAGGCTAAGTGGATAAACCAGTTGGTTTAAATAGCAGCAGGGCATTTTGTCAGAAATCTCGCCAGGCTCCAATAACTCCACTCATAATCCAGTGACCTCCCAGATCTTCTAAACACTCACAGGTCTCAGATGGGGCTGCAGAACTTACCACATCGAGTGTTAGTTTCCTGGACATATAGCTGTCTCCCAACTAAACTTTGAGCTTCCGCTCTTTGAGTGAGGCAAGAAGGTGAGTCCTTTGCTCCCTCCCACTTAACACCTCCTTTCAAATGGAAAAGTGCAACACGATGAAATGCCACTGCACAGGGAAGCAAGACTTCTGGATTTGAGTCCTGGATCTCTATTCTTGCCACTAATTGGAGGTGTGGGACAGAGTCTAATGGTCATAGTTGAACCTCAGATGCTCCTCTGCTCAATAATTAAGAAGTTGTTTTAAAAATTCAGATTCTTAGCTTAAGAGATCCCAATCAGCATAGAGATCTAAGTTGCAGAATATTTGAGGCCAGTTGCATTAACTATAATTAATCAATGTGGTTCTGAAAATATTGGCTTAAAGGGCCTCTAAGACTACTTCTAGTTCTAATGTTTGAGTTTTCCAAGTATTCTTATGTGTCTAAATATGAATCTTATACTTAGTATTTATGGTGGAACAATTCACATGGAGTATCTGTGTACACATGTACATGTTCACACAGCATAGAAAGATGAAACTTTTTATGTAATGAAGAGTCCAATCCCCACATTATAAGTAAACCTTAGATAATTGGTCATAAGGGTGAATTTGTTGACAAAAAGTTGACAGACCAATAGTAGAGGCTAAAGGTGATAGGACACTGAACTAGAACAACCCTAGTGGGGAGACAGAGGGAAACAAAATAATTGCAGTAAAATTTACAGGGATTAGTGAGCAATTTATGTAGATTTATGTAACAAGTGAACTGTGTAACTCATGACGAAAAGTAAGTACTCTTGAGCAAACTATTATTTTTAGCCTGAATATCAAGTAAACAGACAATATTTCTAAATTTAGAGTATTGAATAAAGACCAGATTTTGAAAGAAAGCATTAGACTACAAGAAAGATAGTTTACCTTTGAAGTACCTATCGGCAATCCCTTTAGAAAAGTCCCAGTAACCTAATACATTTAGCCAGAGGTTAGAGTTGAAAAGATAGTTGATTTTATTTTACTTTTTGACTATAGAGATGAGATCTCACTATGTCACCCAGGCTGGTCTCAAACTCCTGGGCTCAAGCTTTCCTCCCACCTCAGCCTCCCAAGTGCTGGGATGATAGGCCTGAGCCATCATGTCCGGCAACAAAGTACAGTGTAGAGTTTTTATCAAATAAGGCCCACTCAGGAAAAGAGAAACCACACTGAGTATTTGAAACAGAGCAGATTCCATGCAAAGCATGGGTTCCTCCGGTCCTGGAAGGCTGAAAAAGTGCAGGAATTAACAACTATATAAAGGAGAGATTTTGTGTGACCTCCAGGCAGCTAGAACTTGAGCCTGTGAAGGTGGAGCAGAGTGCTTGGTGCCCAGGCCACTGGGCAGGGTGCGCTGCATTAAGGGTGCTTCCGATTTTAAGGAAGGAATGCTCCACGGCTGTGGTGCAAATGAGGGAGAGGCGCCCCCGCAGCCAAAGCTCAGGCTTCTGAGGGGGAGACATGGCCGGTCACGTGCTTGGACAGCTGGGGCGTACCGCAAAGCAGATCCTAGCTCACCCGGTCCTGTAGGACCCATGGGGTAGAGCTGGGATGCTGCTGCTTCTTTGTAAGCAACCTCGAGGGGCTGCTGAGAAAGCCAAAAGAAGATGGGGTCTGGAGCCTGAAGCCACCCACCTGCTTCTGCTAAAGTGTCACTGGCAGGAGCTGGAGGCGGGAACCGGTGCTCCACTCCTCTTCTCGTTTTTCCGTCTCCTGCCAACGCCTTTCAGTGAAAGCCCTCACAGGAGGCCAGCTGGCCAAGGAGTCTGGCAAATGCGGTTTGCAGAGTCTCGGCGCACCCCCAGGGGAGGAGGATAGGAGGGAGTCTTGGAGCCCAAGAAAGCTGGTGAAGAAGTCGTGCCCCGTCGTTTGTCCACAGTGAGAGTTAAACCCAGGCAGTGGGTGGGGCTTTGGGGAAGACAGCATGTGTAAGAAGACATGAAACACAGGAAAATGCGGTCCCAGCAAAGAACACTGGGTAGAGTCAGCAGAGAAGACTGAGAGTGTCCGGAGAGGAGAAATAGCCAGAATACAGAGGTCCTCACAGGCAGGAAAGAGAAATAAAGAAGTAGGAAGCCGGGCACGGTGGCTCAGCCTGTCATCCCAGCACTTTGGGAGGCTGAGGCAAGAGAATTGCCTGAGCCTGGGGGTTCCAGACCAGCCTGGGCAACTTGGTGAGACCTCGTCTCTACAATACATCAAAAAGCTAGCTGGGAGTGGTAGCGCACATCTGTAGCTCTGGGTACTAGGGAGGGGGAAGGACTGCCTGAGCTCAGCCGGTGGAGGCTGCAGAGGCCATGAGCTTGCCACCACACTCCAGCCTGGGTGACGGGGTGAGACTCCAACTCAAAAAAAAAAGAAGAAGATGGATCATTTGTGAAAGGTCTCAAAGGGGCCAAGAAGACAAACATTGTTCATAAGTCACTGGAGTGGGCACTGGTACCTTCAGTAAGAGAATAGTTCATGAAACCAACCATGCTGTCCATCAAAAGAGGACTGGATTTTAAAAAGTGGTACATACACACAATGGAATATTACCCAGCCATAAAAAAGAACAAAAGCATGAATTTCACAGCAACCTGGATGGAATTCAAGTTTATAATACTGAGTGATCTCTCACAGAAACAAAGATCTGAGCATCACATGGTCTCACTCATAAGTGGACCTTGAACAACTATTGTAATACTACAAAAAAAGGATTGACAGTGGTGGGAAACTATGGGGGGGCAGGGAGGGCAAGGGAGGTGGGATTAATGGTAGTCAATATCTGTCTGGGGATGGGGGAGCACACCTCATCAACAAGGGTACCTGCACAATGTACATTTGTATACCTAACCCTTAACTGTACCGCACAATTTTAAAATAAAAAATAAGTGGTAAAAAAAAAAAGAGAGAGAGAGAATAGTGACTGAGAGGTGATGTAGACAGTCCCTGGTATCTTTACAAAGATGAATTCCAGCGGCACGTTCTACAGGTGAGGAAGGAACTAGGGTGTGGAAACAGTGGAGATGGAAGGTGTAGACTCCATTTGAAGCTCATTTGGCACTGGCAGAAGGCAATGAAAAGGGAGAAAGAAAGGATAAATGGGGAAAGCCTACATACATTTAGAATCTCAAAGGCAATTCGTTTCATCAGAGACAATCGATAAGGAATTTCTAGAAAAAGCGCAGAAACTGAGAAAGTTCCTCTAACTGAAACAGATAACTTTACATATCTTCTTCTAGCATGGTCTTCAGAATGAAAATGTTAATACCATAAAGATAGGCAGCAATACTAGAACATTTCTGAAAGCATATTTTATTTCTTATTTTATTTATTAATCTCTATTTAAAATTTGTTTTCAGTTGGCGTCTCACTCCATTGCCCAGGCTGGAGTGCAGTGGCATGCTCACGGCCACCTAGCGTCGACCCGCTGGGCTCAGGCAATCCTTCCACCTCAACCTTCCAAGTAGCTGGAACTACAGGCATGTGCTACCATGCCCGGATACTTTTTTGATTTATTGTAGAGATGAGGTCTCACCAAGTTGTTCGGGCTGGTCTCGAATCCCTGAGCTCAGGAAATCCTCTTGCCTCCGCCTCCCAAAGTGCTGGGATCACAGGCTTGAGCCACTGCTCCTGACTTTATTTCTTATTTTAAAACATTTTGGACAACCCCCTTGGGTTCCCTCCTGCTCCGAGAGTTTTTCTGTGTTCTCAATAAATCCTGCTTTCTGAAAATAATAATAATAAATAAATTTACAAATCATCTTCTACCAGAAATTTTATTTTATTTTGTCCTTTCTAATTTATATCTCTGCAGGAAGCCAGTTTAATTGAATAGGGAAATTTTCTGGAGCAGAGCAGACGGATTTTGTTTTTCTATTCTGGGATGATGTGCTGTAGACCTTCCATGGTGGAATGGTCTATGAAATTTATTTTGCTCTGCCTGAAAGCTAGGACTCTAAATTTTGGTAACTTAGAGCAAAAACAAGTCACAGTTTGCCATTGCTATGGCCCTTGAAAGGGCAGAGATCACACAGATCACAAGAGGGAATTTGGAAAGTGTTCATTTTTTTTGTTTTGTTTTCTTCTTATTATTTTTCTTTATTTTTCCTCTTATTTTTGCAGCTTGTTTTAATTTTTTTCCCCCCATGTAACTGCTCGCCTGAGCTGCTAAGAAATGTTCCATCTTTTGGAATGACCTTTGATCTTCTGTCCTTCTCCAGTGTGCTCTTTTGTGGATATGCTAAGAGCACAAGACCAAAAGTCTGAATAGAGGGGTAGCTAAGTCAGTCACTGTACAATCTTCTTAAGCCTGGGTCTCCTCGTGTGTCACGAGGGTGATGGATTAGTTGACCTCTGGGAAACTTGCTGCTTGAATAAGCCACGACTGGATTGACTTTTCACTGCCAATGGCCAGAATGAAGATGTGAATCGACAGCTAACTCGCATTCTGGTATGGGCCCATTTCCTTTCGAAACTTGATGTTCTGGATCCAACAGAGAATGGAGACATTCTAAACACTTCCTACCTATGATGGAGAAAGGCGTGCATGACGGCATTCCTGCTGAAACTGCCGCAGCTCATGCTGAGTAGACGGACCCTTGACTGTTAGGTTCCATCTGCTTGTATTACGGTATCAGCACAGAAGGCCCAATGTCCTACATCTGTTTAATGCCAGGGCTGTGACTTTTTTTGCTGTTTCAGGGCTGTGACTTTAGATCTCGATTCACCTGAGTTCCAGTCCAACCTTTCCAACCTCTTTTATCTACTTAGTCACTCACTCACATTATCAGTCAATAAAAAACATTAATAGACCTTGTTCCAGAAACTGGGAGTACAAGGGCGAACCAAACATAGTGCCTGCCCTGAAGAAGCTCACAGCCTAGGAAGGGTATCTTCCTGTAGCCTCGGAAACAGGACCGACCCAGCTTCAGAGAATCCAAAATTCGGAGGTCAAAGAGAGGAGATCCAGAGAGGTGTGCCTCACTGATATCACAGTCAGAGTTTCTTCACCTCCTTCATTCCTGTAGTTGCTTCGTTTTTAAGTGTTCTTTCTTTTTTTACAGCAAAATGGTTTAACTCAGCTCTACAGCCCCCAGTCTTCACGTCCAAGGAAAGGCATTCAGTTTCACAGCAACCTTCCATGTTCTTACACAATGTTGGTCTATGAATTTCTCTGGCTAAGTAAAGAGAAATTAGTCTTTAATCATCTAGTAATTGGCTGGGCTCAGTGGCTCAGCCTGGAATCCCAGCACTTTGGGAGGCTGAGGCCAGTGGATTGCCTGAGCCCGCAGGTTCGAGACCCGTCCAGGCAACTTGGCGAGACCGCGTCTCTACAATAAATCAAAAACTAGCCAGGTGTGGTAGTGCGCGCCTGTAGTT
>NW_007219378.1:0-5272 GCF_000164805.1 Carlito syrichta | reverse complement strand
CAACTTCCTCTTTAGAAAATAAAGAGCCGGGCTCGGTGGCTCAGGCTGTAATCCCACGCTTTGGGGGGCGGAGGTGAGTGAATTGCCTGAGCCCGCGGGTTCGAGACCCGCCTGGGCACTTGGCGAGATCTCATCTCTACAATAAATCAAAAATGAGCCGGGCGTGGTAGCGCGCGCCTGCAGTTCCAGCTACTTGGAAGGCTGAGGCGGAAGGATCGCCGGAACCCAGCGTCAAGGCTGCAGTGGCCGGGAGCGGCCACTGCACTCCAGTCTGGGCGACAGAGTGAGACTCCGACTCAAAAAAAGAAAAAGAAAAGAAAAGAAAAGAAAGAAACTGACCTGGATCATCTATGAGATTTCTTCCAACTTGGGCACAAGGGTTTCACGATGTCGACAGATAGCAAAGACTCACTACTATTCCTAAACACACACACGTGACGTATAGGATGTCTCTCTCTAAAAAATGTATATGACATCCATTTCTAAAAGGACAGAGTCATCCCATGAAAAGAAAGAAAAATCGTTTTCCGAGCTAAAGTACAATGTACTTATGAGTGTTTACGGAGCAGCTCTTCGTGGAATTTGCTCATTTCCAGCACTGGGGTAGAGATTTATGCCAGCACATCTTTCGCCTCAAACCCCCGTGTCTAATGTGAAGCTACAGTTTATGTATACATGTGGGTGTCTACGTGTCTATTCATTTTCAGGTTCAGTCGACAGACTTACATGAGTACCACATTCAGGACCCAATCAAGACACAAAACAGTTCCAGAGCCAAAGGTTCTCTGAGTCCCTTGGGGGTCAGTCTCTGCCCTTAGCTCCTGGCAGTCACTATCGCTGTAGTTTTGCTTTTCCCAGAATGACACACAAATGCGGTCATCTAGTATGTGGTTTTCAAGCCTGGCGTCTTCCATTTTGCATGATTCGCTTATAATTCAAGCACGCGGTACACATCGGTAGTTTGCCTCTCTTAATTGCTGAGGAGCATTCGATTGCACGGATGATCTATGTGTGCTCATCTCCTGCTGAGGAACAGTTGGGTTGTTTCCGGTTTGGGGCGATGAAAAACAAAACTGCTAAAAACATGTGACTACAAGTTTTTGAGCGAATATAGCTTTTATTTCATTTGAGTAGACATGTACCGGAGGAATTGCTAAGTTATATGCCAAGGAAATGTTTAACTTTACTAGAAATTGCCAGACAATATGGCTGGATGAAATTACAACATTTCACATTCCCACCAAAGCATGTTATGGAGTTCCAGTTGTTCTATTCCCTCTCAGGCACTTGATAGTTTATTATGTTTAAAATTACTTGTTATTAATTTTTAACAGCTTAGGAGCTCTTCTAATACTGCATAGTGCTATCTCATTGTGAATATCCCTGTTTATTAATAGTTTTATTTCTTACAAGGTTTTTTTGGTTTGTTTTATTTGATGGAAATACTTCCTTGCAATTTTCACAATTGGTCATAGGGTCATAACACTTGTTTTCTAGGATAACTAAAAAATTTAATAACTCTGCTGAGTAAAATGTTACGTGGGGTGATTTCTGCAGGATTGTTTGATTGAAGAATTAATGGACTTCTAGACAATAAGAACGATGACCAACTTATCCATATGACTGCAATCCCTGATAGATGGTGATCATTACTATTCCCATTGCTACCATCATTCTCGTTACCACTGTGCCACTTTACACATTTCGCCAAGCTCAGGCATTTGTTCCTCCGGAAAATATAACAAATCATTGATCTCAGGTGCATCAATATTGTTTATTTCTCCTTGAATGTACTTGGCCAGGAGTTTAGAAGTTGGTCTGTGCTGTTTTATGTTTCTAGTCATTTCCTTAGACAAAGGCAAGGACTCTGATTTTTTTTTTTTTTTAATTTTTGTCTGTTTTTTAACTTTTAAATTTTTTATTTTAAAACTGCGGGGTACAATTCAGGGCTAGGTGTACAAACATTCATGATGCGGGTACCCTTGGGACTCTGATTTGGAACTGGTTGAAGGCCTTTCTGTGCAGGATGGTGGTTTATGCCTCGACTCTCTGTCCCCATCTTGAATGTGAAAGGGCACGCTGTTTCCAAGCCAGCTCCAATTTCTGTGTGTGAGTTCTCTTTGAGAGGCGCTAGGGTTGTAAGAGAAGAGGGAGAATCAAGGGTTGGACGAGATTCATAGGGACAGAGTTAAAAATGAGGGAGCAGCAGCACTGAGGGATGACAGATCAGTTTCCTGAGATCAACAGTGATTCTTACAAGGGGACCCAATTATCCATTTCTGCCTGGATCCGTAGAGCTTTGTCATGGTTCTCCTAGTATCTCAGAATCAGTAACTCTTAGAGGATACACAGAGGAGTTTTGGAGATAAAGAATGATTAGGAAAATGCTCCATTTTCTGTTACCCAGATCCTAATCAGTTTCAGTGATGAAGCAGCGATGGCGCCAGACACCTGGAAATCCCCTGACTACAATTCATCAAAGTCAGTGGGCCCAGCGTGGTGGCTCACGCCTGTAATCCCAGCACTTTGGGAGGCCAAGGCAGGAGGATTGCTTGAGCCCAGAAGTTTGAGACCAGCCTAGGCCACTTATTTTAGGCCTCATCTCTACGAAAAATTAAAAAATTATCTAGGCATAGTGGTGCACACCTGTAGTCTCAGCTACTTGGGAGGCTGAGGCGGAAGGATAGCCTGATCTCAGGGGTTGGAGACTTCAGTGAGCTGTGATCATGCCACTGCATTCCAGCCTGGGTGACAGAGTGAGACTCTGACTCAAAACAAACAAACAGAACAAAGTCAGTCTTTACCTGACATGCTGTGTAGTTCACAATCAGAAGAGCTCACACGGGGGTCAGATGACTGCAGTTCTCTCAATCATTGGCTTTTCTGGGTTCTCAGCTTATAGATATTGGAGATTTTGTTCAGTATGCAGGATTCCTTTGAGTTCCCAGGTTCTTTAAACTTTTTTTCTTTTGAGTCGGAGTCTTACTCTGTCGCCCAGGCTGGAGTGCAGTGGCACACTCGTGGCCACCACAGCCCCAACCTGCTAGGCTCAGGTGATTCTTCTGCCTCAGCCTTCCAAGTAGCTGGAACTACAGGCATGTGCCACCACACCTGCTGATTTCTTGTATTTATTGTAGAGATGAGGTCTCACCGAGTTGCTCAAGCTGGTCTCAAACCCCTGAGCTCAGGCAATCCTCTCGCCTCCACCTCCCAAAGTACTGGGATGACAGGCGTGAGTCACTGCACCCAGCTGGTTCTTTAAACTTACCAAGACTTTCACAAATTTGTCTTGTGACCTGGAGAAACTTGTTCCAAAAAGGAAGAAAGAAATTTTTGTAAAAGCAGCAAATGAGAATGATAGTCCTCATGGGTGACATCACACATAGAGACAGGGAGATACTGGCTTCGTTTTGGTCAGCAGCTTACCAGGACCTGTGGAGTGTCCATGTTTGGATGATAGAAACCTTTCTCTACCTCAGTGTGGATAACCAGGAACAGAGGTGCCCCATAAGAGCAGAAAGTCTTTCATGAGAGGACAGAGTGTCCTTAACCCTTTCAGTTTAGTTCCCCAGAGGAATGGAGGTGGGCGGTTCTGAATGGAAATAACTGTCTAATGGGAACATAATCTACTAATATACTGGCAACAAAATGGGAGTTTATCAACAGCTGTTCTTCAGTTTAAGTTAAAATGATTTAGGCTAAGTGGATAAACCAGTTGGTTTAAATAGCAGCAGGGCATTTTGTCAGAAATCTCGCCAGGCTCCAATAACTCCACTCATAATCCAGTGACCTCCCAGATCTTCTAAACACTCACAGGTCTCAGATGGGGCTGCAGAACTTACCACATCGAGTGTTAGTTTCCTGGACATATAGCTGTCTCCCAACTAAACTTTGAGCTTCCGCTCTTTGAGTGAGGCAAGAAGGTGAGTCCTTTGCTCCCTCCCACTTAACACCTCCTTTCAAATGGAAAAGTGCAACACGATGAAATGCCACTGCACAGGGAAGCAAGACTTCTGGATTTGAGTCCTGGATCTCTATTCTTGCCACTAATTGGAGGTGTGGGACAGAGTCTAATGGTCATAGTTGAACCTCAGATGCTCCTCTGCTCAATAATTAAGAAGTTGTTTTAAAAATTCAGATTCTTAGCTTAAGAGATCCCAATCAGCATAGAGATCTAAGTTGCAGAATATTTGAGGCCAGTTGCATTAACTATAATTAATCAATGTGGTTCTGAAAATATTGGCTTAAAGGGCCTCTAAGACTACTTCTAGTTCTAATGTTTGAGTTTTCCAAGTATTCTTATGTGTCTAAATATGAATCTTATACTTAGTATTTATGGTGGAACAATTCACATGGAGTATCTGTGTACACATGTACATGTTCACACAGCATAGAAAGATGAAACTTTTTTATGTAATGAAGAGTCCAATCCCCACATTATAAGTAAACCTTAGATAATTGGTCATAAGGGTGAATTTGTTGACAAAAAGTTTGACAGACCAATAGTAGAGGCTAAAGGTGATAGGACACTGAACTAGAACAACCCTAGTGGGGAGACAGAGGGAAACAAAATAATTGCAGTAAAATTTACAGGGATTAGTGAGCAATTTATGTAGATTTATGTAACAAGTGAACTGTGTAACTCATGACGAAAAGTAAGTACTCTTGAGCAAACTATTATTTTTAGCCTGAATATCAAGTAAACAGACAATATTTCTAAATTTAGAGTATTGAATAAAGACCAGATTTTGAAAGAAAGCATTAGACTACAAGAAAGATAGTTTACCTTTGAAGTACCTATCGGCAATCCCTTTAGAAAAGTCCCAGTAACCTAATACATTTAGCCAGAGGTTAGAGTTGAAAAGATAGTTGATTTTATTTTACTTTTTGACTATAGAGATGAGATCTCACTATGTCACCCAGGCTGGTCTCAAACTCCTGGGCTCAAGCTTTCCTCCCACCTCAGCCTCCCAAGTGCTGGGATGATAGGCCTGAGCCATCATGTCCGGCAACAAAGTACAGTGTAGAGTTTTTATCAAATAAGGCCCACTCAGGAAAAGAGAAACCACACTGAGTATTTGAAACAGAGCAGATTCCATGCAAAGCATGGGTTCCTCCGGTCCTGGAAGGCTGAAAAAGTGCAGGAATTAACAACTATATAAAGGAGAGATTTTGTGTGACCTCCAGGCAGCTAGAACTTGAGCCTGTGAAGGTGGAGCAGAGTGCTTGGTGCCCAGGCCACTGGGCAGGGTGCGCTGCATTAAGGGTGCTT
>NW_007219377.1:0-5230 GCF_000164805.1 Carlito syrichta | reverse complement strand
TTTACTTTTTGACTATAGAGATGAGATCTCACTATGTCACCCAGGCTGGTCTCAAACTCCCGGGCTCAAGCTTTCCTCCCACCTCAGCCTCCCAAGTGCTGGGATGATAGGCCTGAGCCATCATGTCCGGCAAGAAAGTACAGTGTAGAGTTTTTATCAAATAAGGCCCACTCAGGAAAAGAGAAACCACACTGAGTATTTGAAACAGAGCAGATTCCATGCAAAGCATGGGTTCCTCCGGTCCTGGAAGGCTGAAAAAGTGCAGGAATTAACAACTATATAAAGGAGAGATTTTGTGTGACCTCCAGGCAGCTAGAACTTGAGCCTGTGAAGGTGGAGCAGAGTGCTTGGTGCCCAGGCCACTGGGCAGGGTGCGCTGCATTAAGGGTGCTTCCGATTTTAAGGAAGGAATGCTCCACGGCTGTGGTGCAAATGAGGGAGAGGCGCCCCCGCAGCCAAAGCTCAGGCTTCTGAGGGGGAGACATGGCCGGTCACGTGCTTGGACAGCTGGGGCGTACCGCAAAGCAGATCCTAGCTCACCCGGTCCTGTAGGACCCATGGGGTAGAGCTGGGATGCTGCTGCTTCTTTGTAAGCAACCTCGAGGGGCTGCTGAGAAAGCCAAAAGAAGATGGGGTCTGGAGCCTGAAGCCACCCACCTGCTTCTGCTAAAGTGTCACTGGCAGGAGCTGGAGGCGGGAACCGGTGCTCCACTCCTCTTCTCGTTTTTCCGTCTCCTGCCAACGCCTTTCAGTGAAAGCCCTCACAGGAGGCCAGCTGGCCAAGGAGTCTGGCAAATGCGGTTTGCAGAGTCTCGGCGCACCCCCAGGGGAGGAGGATAGGAGGGAGTCTTGGAGCCCAAGAAAGCTGGTGAAGAAGTCGTGCCCCGTCGTTTGTCCACAGTGAGAGTTAAACCCAGGCAGTGGGTGGGGCTTTGGGGAAGACAGCATGTGTAAGAAGACATGAAACACAGGAAAATGCGGTCCCAGCAAAGAACACTGGGTAGAGTCAGCAGAGAAGACTGAGAGTGTCCGGAGAGGAGAAATAGCCAGAATACAGAGGTCCTCACAGGCAGGAAAGAGAAATAAAGAAGTAGGAAGCCGGGCACGGTGGCTCAGCCTGTCATCCCAGCACTTTGGGAGGCTGAGGCAAGAGAATTGCCTGAGCCTGGGGGTTCCAGACCAGCCTGGGCAACTTGGTGAGACCTCGTCTCTACAATACATCAAAAAGCTAGCTGGGAGTGGTAGCGCACATCTGTAGCTCTGGGTACTAGGGAGGGGGAAGGACTGCCTGAGCTCAGCCGGTGGAGGCTGCAGAGGCCATGAGCTTGCCACCACACTCCAGCCTGGGTGACGGGGTGAGACTCCAACTCAAAAAAAAAAGAAGAAGATGGATCATTTGTGAAAGGTCTCAAAGGGGCCAAGAAGACAAACATTGTTCATAAGTCACTGGAGTGGGCACTGGTACCTTCAGTAAGAGAATAGTTCATGAAACCAACCATGCTGTCCATCAAAAGAGGACTGGATTTTAAAAAGTGGTACATACACACAATGGAATATTACCCAGCCATAAAAAAGAACAAAAGCATGAATTTCACAGCAACCTGGATGGAATTCAAGTTTATAATACTGAGTGATCTCTCACAGAAACAAAGATCTGAGCATCACATGGTCTCACTCATAAGTGGACCTTGAACAACTATTGTAATACTACAAAAAAAGGATTGACAGTGGTGGGAAACTATGGGGGGGCAGGGAGGGCAAGGGAGGTGGGATTAATGGTAGTCAATATCTGTCTGGGGATGGGGGAGCACACCTCATCAACAAGGGTACCTGCACAATGTACATTTGTATACCTAACCCTTAACTGTACCGCACAATTTTAAAATAAAAAATAAGTGGTAAAAAAAAAAAGAGAGAGAGAGAATAGTGACTGAGAGGTGATGTAGACAGTCCCTGGTATCTTTACAAAGATGAATTCCAGCGGCACGTTCTACAGGTGAGGAAGGAACTAGGGTGTGGAAACAGTGGAGATGGAAGGTGTAGACTCCATTTGAAGCTCATTTGGCACTGGCAGAAGGCAATGAAAAGGGAGAAAGAAAGGATAAATGGGGAAAGCCTACATACATTTAGAATCTCAAAGGCAATTCGTTTCATCAGAGACAATCGATAAGGAATTTCTAGAAAAAGCGCAGAAACTGAGAAAGTTCCTCTAACTGAAACAGATAACTTTACATATCTTCTTCTAGCATGGTCTTCAGAATGAAAATGTTAATACCATAAAGATAGGCAGCAATACTAGAACATTTCTGAAA
Organism: Carlito syrichta; assembly: GCF_000164805.1. Lineage (NCBI taxonomy): Eukaryota > Metazoa > Chordata > Mammalia > Primates > Tarsiidae > Carlito > Carlito syrichta. The sequence goes on along the minus strand of NW_007219377.1, from coordinate 2,918 downwards.
GCATATTTTATTTCTTATTTTATTTATTAATCTCTATTTAAAATTTGTTTTCAGTTGGCGTCTCACTCCATTGCCCAGGCTGGAGTGCAGTGGCATGCTCACGGCCACCTAGCGTCGACCCGCTGGGCTCAGGCAATCCTTCCACCTCAACCTTCCAAGTAGCTGGAACTACAGGCATGTGCTACCATGCCCGGATACTTTTTTGATTTATTGTAGAGATGAGGTCTCACCAAGTTGTTCGGGCTGGTCTCGAATCCCTGAGCTCAGGAAATCCTCTTGCCTCCGCCTCCCAAAGTGCTGGGATCACAGGCTTGAGCCACTGCTCCTGACTTTATTTCTTATTTTAAAACATTTTGGACAACCCCCTTGGGTTCCCTCCTGCTCCGAGAGTTTTTCTGTGTTCTCAATAAATCCTGCTTTCTGAAAATAATAATAATAAATAAATTTACAAATCATCTTCTACCAGAAATTTTATTTTATTTTGTCCTTTCTAATTTATATCTCTGCAGGAAGCCAGTTTAATTGAATAGGGAAATTTTCTGGAGCAGAGCAGACGGATTTTGTTTTTCTATTCTGGGATGATGTGCTGTAGACCTTCCATGGTGGAATGGTCTATGAAATTTATTTTGCTCTGCCTGAAAGCTAGGACTCTAAATTTTGGTAACTTAGAGCAAAAACAAGTCACAGTTTGCCATTGCTATGGCCCTTAAAAGGGCAGAGATCACACAGATCACAAGAGGGAATTTGGAAAGTGTTCATTTTTTTTGTTTTGTTTTCTTCTTATTATTTTTCTTTATTTTTCCTCTTATTTTTGCAGCTTGTTTTAATTTTTTTCCCCCCATGTAACTGCTCGCCTGAGCTGCTAAGAAATGTTCCATCTTTTGGAATGACCTTTGATCTTCTGTCCTTCTCCAGTGTGCTCTTTTGTGGATATGCTAAGAGCACAAGACCAAAAGTCTGAATAGAGGGGTAGCTAAGTCAGTCACTGTACAATCTTCTTAAGCCTGGGTCTCCTCGTGTGTCACGAGGGTGATGGATTAGTTGACCTCTGGGAAACTTGCTGCTTGAATAAGCCACGACTGGATTGACTTTTCACTGCCAATGGCCAGAATGAAGATGTGAATCGACAGCTAACTCGCATTCTGGTATGGGCCCATTTCCTTTCGAAACTTGATGTTCTGGATCCAACAGAGAATGGAGACATTCTAAACACTTCCTACCTATGATGGAGAAAGGCGTGCATGACGGCATTCCTGCTGAAACTGCCGCAGCTCATGCTGAGTAGACGGACCCTTGACTGTTAGGTTCCATCTGCTTGTATTACGGTATCAGCACAGAAGGCCCAATGTCCTACATCTGTTTAATGCCAGGGCTGTGACTTTTTTTGCTGTTTCAGGGCTGTGACTTTAGATCTCGATTCACCTGAGTTCCAGTCCAACCTTTCCAACCTCTTTTATCTACTTAGTCACTCACTCACATTATCAGTCAATAAAAAACATTAATAGACCTTGTTCCAGAAACTGGGAGTACAAGGGCGAACCAAACATAGTGCCTGCCCTGAAGAAGCTCACAGCCTAGGAAGGGTATCTTCCTGTAGCCTCGGAAACAGGACCGACCCAGCTTCAGAGAATCCAAAATTCGGAGGTCAAAGAGAGGAGATCCAGAGAGGTGTGCCTCACTGATATCACAGTCAGAGTTTCTTCACCTCCTTCATTCCTGTAGTTGCTTCGTTTTTAAGTGTTCTTTCTTTTTTTACAGCAAAATGGTTTAACTCAGCTCTACAGCCCCCAGTCTTCACGTCCAAGGAAAGGCATTCAGTTTCACAGCAACCTTCCATGTTCTTACACAATGTTGGTCTATGAATTTCTCTGGCTAAGTAAAGAGAAATTAGTCTTTAATCATCTAGTAATTGGCTGGGCTCAGTGGCTCAGCCTGGAATCCCAGCACTTTGGGAGGCTGAGGCCAGTGGATTGCCTGAGCCCGCAGGTTCGAGACCCGTCCAGGCAACTTGGCGAGACCGCGTCTCTACAATAAATCAAAACTAGCCAGGTGTGGTAGTGCGCGCCTGTAGTTCCGGCTACGTGGAAGGCTGAGGCAGAAGGATCGCCGGAGCCCAGCAGGTCGAGGCTGTGGTGGCCGGGAACGGTCACTGCACTCCAGTCTGGGCGACAGAGTGAGACTCCAACTCAAAAAAAAAAAAAAAAAAACCTAGTAATTAATGACCAGAAGACAAAATTACATCCCCCAGGCCAAATTCAGACTTCTCCATACCAAAACTCCTAGAGATACAGAGTATGAACCTAGAGATGAGAAAAAGTAGATATTACCCGAACAGTTGTGTCTGATCTCAGACCCCTGAGACCGTATTATCAACGTCCTTTTTAAATAGTCAGTTAGGAAAAAAATAATTCCTCTGCCAAAAGCACATCTAAGCTGTATAGAAACAGAATGTTTCTTCCTTTAAGGGTGGCCAAATACTTTCTAATTCCAATGAAGAAACTTTTCCAACAATTTCTTTTTCATGTCTCCAAATTGACAGTCTTTGATCTGTAGCCAAAGTTAAAGACTGTGCTGTTGCATTGTAGGCAGATCAATGACGGACCACATGCCTTGGCACATGGTCTTTGATTTCACCATTTTAGGTTAACACGTAAAAGAAGCACGATGAAGCCGGGCTCGGTGGCTCGGCCTGTCATCCCGCGTCTTGGGAGGCTGAGGTGAGTGGATTGCCTAAGCCCGAGGGTTCGAGACCCGCCTGGGCAGCGAGACATCTCTACAATAAATCAAAAATAAGCCGGGCGTGGTAGCGCGCGCCTGTAATTCCGGCTACTTGGAAGGCTGAGGCGGAAGCGTCGCCAGATCCCAGCGGGTCGAGGCTGCGGTGGCCGGGAGCAGCCACTGCACTCCAGTCTGGGCGA
>NW_007219376.1:0-664 GCF_000164805.1 Carlito syrichta | reverse complement strand
AAGTGGCCCAGGCCGGTCTTCGAACCCCTGAGCTCAGGCAGTCCTTCTTGCCTTGGCCTCCCAAAGTGCTGGGATTATAGGTTTGAGCCACTGTGCCTGGCCTCTCTCTTTTCTTGAGTTGGGGCCTCTCTCCAAGGACAGAAACACATGGTTTATAGACAACAGGCAGAAGTCAGGATTAGCTCAGGGGTCCCAGTCCTGCCAGCCCTTTACTAGCCATGGGACTTGGGGCAATCATTTAACTTTCCTGTGTCCATATTGCCTCATCTACACATGAGTGGTGATGGCGTTGATATAACAGCACTTTCCTCATAGAACTGATATGGGGATGAAATAATGATATTGTTTGCAAATCACTTAAAAAAAAAAAAAGCTACAAGTCTTTTTTGTTTTTTAAACAAGCAACCAGCTATTATTGTTGTTGAATTAATTTATACCACCAGGTTATCATGCTTTGGGGGCAGTGTTGCCCAGAGGAAATGGAAGAATGCAAGCACTGTTTCTTCCTTTTTCCTTTTTCTTTTTCTCTTTCTCTATTTCTTTTGCCCAGGTTGGAGTGCAGTGGGTTACTCATAGCTCACCACAGCTTCGACCTCCTGGGCTCAAGCAATCCTCCCGCTTCAGCCTCCCAAGCAGTTGGGACTACAGGTGTGAGCTACTGCTC
>NW_007219375.1:0-738 GCF_000164805.1 Carlito syrichta | reverse complement strand
GTCTCGAACCCCTGAGCTCAGGCAGTCCTCTTGCCTTGGCCTCCCAAAGTGCTGGGATTATAGGTTTGAGCCACTGTGCCTGGCCTCTCTCTTTCTTGAGTTGGGGCCTCTCTCCAAGGACAGAAACACATGGTTTATAGACAACAGGCAGAAGTCAGGATTAGCTCAGGGGTCCCAGTCCTGCCAGCCCTTTACTAGCCATGGGACTTGGGGCAATCATTTAACTTTCCTGTGTCCATATTGCCTCATCTACACATGAGTGGTGATGGCGTTGATATAACAGCACTTTCCTCATAGAACTGATATGGGGATGAAATAATGATATTGTTTGCAAATCACTTAAAAAAAAAAAAAGCTACAAGTCTTTTTTGTTTTTTAAACAAGGAACCAGCTATTATTGTTGTTGAATTAATTTATACCACCAGGTTATCATGCTTTGGGGGCAGTGTTGCCCAGAGGAAATGGAAGAATGCAAGCACTGTTTCTTCCTTTTTCCTTTTTCTTTTTCTCTTTCTCTATTTCTTTTGCCCAGGTTGGAGTGCAGTGGGTTACTCATAGCTCACCACAGCTTCGACCTCCTGGGCTCAAGCAATCCTCCCGCTTCAGCCTCCCAAGCAGTTGGGACTACAGGTGTGAGCTACTGCTCCTCACATTCTCTGAAATGAAAAAATATGTATTTAATAAACTTTGATGATGAAGGCAACTGGCTCTATGGTGCTCACTCAGGCACTTTCCTGT
>NW_007219374.1:0-4213 GCF_000164805.1 Carlito syrichta | reverse complement strand
AGTTAAGTCAGTTGTCTAATTTAGTCAGATGGTTAAGAGAGTTAGTTAGCTAGCTAGTTAGTCTGCAGGTTGAGTAAGGTAGTTAGCTAGTTAACTAATGAGTTAAGCCACCTGGTTGAGTCAGCTAGCTAGCTAGTTAGCAAATGAATTGTGTCATCTGGTTTAGTAGGCAAGCTAGCTAGTTAGCTCATGAGATAAGTCAGCTGGTTGAGTCAGCTAGCTAGCTCTTTAGCTAAAGAGTTAAGTCAGATGATTAAGTCAGCTAGCTAGCACGTTAGATAAGGAGTAATCTTACTAGTTAGCTAGCTGGTTAAGTCAACAAGCTAGCTAGGCTGCTCACTATTTAAGTCAGCTTGTTAGCTAGGTATCTAGTAGGTTAGATAACTATTGAAGTCAGCTGGCTAGCTAGGTAGCTAGCTAGTTAGCTAAATATATAAATCAGCTGACCAGCTAGTTTGCTAGCTAGTTAACTCAGCTAGTTAAGTCAGCTGGCTAGTCAGACTGCAGGCTAGGTAGTGAGCTAGTTAAGTCAGTTGGCAAGCCAGATGACTAGCTGGTTAATTCAGCTAGTTAAGAGAGCTGGTAGCCAACTGGCAATTTATGTAGCTAGCTAGTGAAGTCAGCTAGATAACTACAAGTCTAGCTAGTGATGTCAGCATGTTTAGTCAGCTGGCTAGTCAACTGGCTAGCTGGGTAAGTCAGTTAATTTAGTCAGCTGTCTAACCAGCTGGTTAGGCAGGTAGCTAGCTAGATATGTCAGCTTACTAGGCATCAGGCTAGCTATTCAAGTCAGATAGTTCAGTCAGCTGGCTATCCTACAGGCTATGTAGTTATCTTGCTAGTTAAGTGAGTCGGCTTGCCAGCGAGCTATCTTAAGTCAACTAGGTAAGTCAGTTGGCTAGTCAGCTGACTAAATAGGTAACCAGCTAGGTATGTCACCTGGCTAGCCAGCTGACTAGCTGGTTAAGTCAGCTAGTTAAGACAGCTGGCAACCTGCTGCCTAGCTAGTTAAGTCAGCTTGTTAAGTCTGATGGCTATACAGCTGGTTAGCTAATTAAAAAGCTAGTTAAGTCAGATGGCTAACAATCTGGCTAGTTAGTTGTTTCTGCTAGTTAAGTCCGCTGGTTACCTAGGAATCTACCTATATAAATGAGCTAGTTATGTCAGCTATGTTACTCAATAATTCAGCAAGTTAACTCAGCAGGCTAGCTAGACAGCTAAGTAGCTAGCTAGTTAAGACAGATAGCTAACCCAGCTGGTTAGCTAGGTAGCTAGCTGGTTAAGTCAGCAAGTTAAGTTAGCTTGCTAGCTACTTAAGTCAGCAAGTTAAGTCAGCTGGCTAGTCAGTTGCCTCTGTGTGTAGCTAGCTAGTTAAGTCAGCTGGCTAGCCAGTTAAGCAGCTAGTTTAGTAATATCAGCTCACTAGCCAGCTTGTTAGGTAGATAGCTAAGTAGTTAAGTCTGCTGGCAATCCAGCGGGTATGTAGGTAGTTAGCTAATTGACTCAGCTGTCTATTCAGCTGGCTAGATAGGTTGCTAGGCAGTTAGTTCAGCCTTCTAGCCAGCTGGCTAGCTACTTAAGTCACCCAGCTAAGTCAACTGGCTAGACAGCTGGTTAGCTAGGTAACTAGACAGTAAGTCAGCTGTCTAGCCCACTGGCTAGCTAGTAAAGCCACCTAGAGAAGTCAGCTCAATATCCAGCTAACTAGCTAGGTAGCTTGTTACTAAAGTCAGCTGGCTATTCAGCTGGCTACCTACTTAATTCACCTAGTTAAGTCATCTGGCTAGCCAGCTGGCTAGCTATATAGCAAGCTAGAAAATTCAACTGTCTGGCAAGCAAGCCAACTATTTAAGTCAGCTAGTTAAGTCAGCTGGCTAGCCAGGTGGTTAGCTAGGTAGCGAGCTTAAGTCAATTGTCTAGCAAGCAGGCTAGCAAATTATGTCAGCTACATAAATCTGCTGACTAGTCTGCTACCTAGCTAGTTAGAGAGCTAGTTAAGTTAGCAGGGTAGCCACCTGTGTAACTAGTTAAGTCTGCTAGTTTTTCCAGCTGACTAACTTCTTAAGTCAACTAGTTAAGTCAGCTGGCTAGCCAGCTTGATAGCTAGGTACCAACCTTGTTAATTCAGCTGGCTAGTCCGCTGGCAAGTTATTTAAGTCAGCTAGTTAGTTCATCTGGCTACCCACCTGGCTAGCTAGGTAGTTAGCTAGTTAAGTTAGCTGGCTAGCCAGCTGTCTAGCTTGTTAAGTCACCTGGTTAAGTTAGCTCGCTAGCCAGCTGATAGCTAGGTAGCTAGGTAGTTAATTCAGTAGGCAAGTCAGCGATATATGTCAGTATCTAGCTAGTTAAGTCAGCTTGCTAGCCACCTAACTAACTGGAGATGTCAGATAGTTAAGTCAGCGGGTTAGTCAGCTGTCTAACTAGTTATGTCAGATATTTGAGTCCACTAGCTAGCTAGCTGGCTAGCTGCATAAATCAGCTAGTTAATTCAAGTGGCATGCCAACTGGCTAGCTGTGTATCTTGCTAGTTAAGTCAGCTGGCTATCCAGTTCGCTAGCTGGTTAAGCCAACTAGTTAAGTCAGCTGGCTAACCACCTGGATAGGTAGGCAGCTAGCTAATTAAGTCAGCTGGCTAGCCGACTGGATAGCTAGCAAATTCAGCAAATTAAGTGAGCTGCCTAGATGGCTGGCTAGCTAGATGGCTAGCTAGTTAAGCCAGCTGGCTAGCCCAATGGCTAACTAGTTAAGTCAGCTAGTTAATTCAGCTGGCTAGGCATCTGGCTAGGTTGCTGGCAAGTTAAGATGGCTGGTAAGCTGGCTGGTCAGATAGGTGGCCAGCTAATGAAGCCGGATGGATAGCCAGCTGACCAGCTGGGTGGCTGGCTAGTTAAGCTGGCTTTCTATCCCACTGTCCAGCCAGAGGGCTGGCTATTTAAGCCAGCCGGCTAGGCAACTGGCCAGCTCACTAGCCAGCTATGTGGCTGCCTAGCCAGATAGCCTGTCAGGTAGCTAGCTAGTTAAGTGAGCTGGCTAGCCATCTAGCAAACCAGGTAGCAAGCTAATTAAGTCAGCTGGCTAGCTGGTTAAGTCAGCTATTTAAGTCAGCTGGTTAGCCACATGACTAGGTTAGCAGCTAACTAATTAAGTCAGCTGGTTAGCTGGATGACTAGCTAGTTAAGTCAGGCAGTTAAGTGAGCTGGCTAACCAGCTGCCTGGCTATGTGGCTAGTTTTAAAGGCAGCTGGCTAGCAGGAAGGATATCTAGTTAAGTCAGGTAGTTAAGTCAGCTGGTTAGCCAGTTGCCTCTGAGGGTAGCTAGCTAATTAAGTCAGCTGGTTAGCTGGATGGCTAGCTAGTTAAGTCATGCAGTTTAGTGAGCTGGCTAGTCAGCTGGCTAGTTATGTGTCTAGCTATTTAAGGAAGCTGGCTAGCAGGATGGCTATCTTGTTAAGTCAGGTAGTTAACTCAGCTGGCTAGCCAGCTTCCTAGATAGGTGGCTGGCAAGCTAAATCGGCTAGTTAGTAGGCTGACCAGTTAGGTGGCCAGCTAGTTAAGCCAGCTGGCTAGACGGTTGAACAGAAGAGTGGCTGACTAGTTAAGCCAGCTGGCTGTCCCACTCTCCATACAGTCAGCTGGCTTTTTATCCCAGCTTGCTAGACATATGACCAACCTGCTAGCTAGCTAGCCGGCTGCCTAGCTAGCTAGCCAGTCAGGTAGGTAGATAGTTAAGCCAGTTGACTAGCCATATAGCCAACCAGGTAGCTAGCTAGTTAGGTCAACTGGCTAGTCAACTAGACAGTCAACCAGCTAGTCAGTTAAAAACGTCAGCTAGCTATCCATCTACCTAGTTAAGTCAGCTATCAAGTCAACCAACTATCCAGCTAGCCAGTTAATTCAGTAAGTTAGTCAGGTTGTTAGTCAGCTAGCTATTTAAGTCAATCAGCTAGACAGCTAGCTAATCAGCTTGATAGTTAAGTCAGTTAGCCAGTAGCCAGATAGCTGACTAGTTAAGTCAGCAAACTTGAGATTTAGTTAGCTTGTTTTCTAGCTAGTTATGTCAGCTAGATAACCAGCTATCTTGTCAGCTAGCTAGTCAATTCAGCTAGCAAATCAGTTAGTTACTTAGCTAACTAGTTGACCAGCATCTCAGCTATCTGGTCAGCTAACTAGAGGGCTCACTCGCTTTCATCAGTCGCTAACTAATCATCTCGCTC
>NW_007219373.1:0-5527 GCF_000164805.1 Carlito syrichta | reverse complement strand
CCATGAAATGTAAAATAAATAATTAGAGAATGAGACATCCATAGAGGACTTTGAAAAGCTTCACCATATTCCTGGAAATCTAGAAAGCCATGCACATACATAGGACTGTGTGTATTCCCAAGGATGTACTCAAACCCAGGAAAGACCTGAGAAGGCTCCAACCACTCACCTAGCTGATGTTGAGGTTCTGCATAAGCAGGAAGTGAAGGCTATGATAGGGTTGTAAACTTCCTGGCTGAGTATTGGCAGCATGGGTCAAAACACATATAGAGCCTCTGCAGAGACTGGGAGAATTATTGGTTACAAGAATTTAAGGAAATTTTAGCCCAATCATTAGCTGACCACTAATCTAACAGAGCAGAAACTTTTATGGCCACACAAGATAAAGAATACAAACTTGATAGAATCATTTTATAAAAATTCACCAAGCAAACAAATAATAACTACAATAAGCAGCAACAACAAATGCTGGGGAGAGGGCAGCATCTGATTTTGAGAGTTGCAACAATGTATCATTTAAAATACCCAGTTTTCAACAAAAAATTATGTGACATGAGAAGAAATAAGAAAAGATAGCCTACAATGCAGAAAAAGAAGCAGGAAATAGAAACTATCCTTGAGGAAGCCCGACACTGGACTTGTTAGACAAAATTTTAAATCACTATTTTAAACATGTTCAAAGAATCAAAGGGAATCACATCTAAAGAACTAAAGGAAAGTATGAGAATGATGTCTGACCACAAAGAGAATATCAAAAGAGAGAGAAATAGCTCTGTGGTCCAATCCTGTAGGGTCTAAGAAGTCCAACAGTCTTCCTTAATTTTATCACATTTTCTTTGTTTTCTTTAATCTCAGTTGACAGTGTTTCTGCTGATATAATCCCATCTCTTTCCATGGCTTCTGTTGAGATGGCTGATTAGATTCATGCTTAACAACCACACTTTAGAATCAAAAATATAAATGAATTGAAAGTAAAGGGATGGAAAGATATATTATGCAAACAGTAAGCAAATAAGAGCTAGAATCACTATACTAACACTAATACTAAAACCAAATAGAAGTCAGGATGAAAAAAATTGTTACCAAAGACAAAGAAGGACATTATATAAGGAAAAAAAGGTCAATCATCAAGAAGACATAATGATTCTAAGCATGTATGCATCTTACAATGGAGTCCCAAACTACATGAAGGAAAACCTGACAGCATTGAAACAAACCTGACAGCACTGAAATAAACTATATAATGATTCAAATTGGAGACCTCAGTACCCAATTTCCAAAACAAAAGAACAAGTACAAGAAAATTCACATGGAACTAGAAGATTAAGCAAAATGATAAACTAACTAGATCAAAAAGGCATCTCTAGAATACTCCACCCAACTACAGCAGAATACACATTCTCCTCAAGTGCACATGGGACATTCTCCAGGATAAACCATATGTTAGGCCATAAAATAAATCTCAGTAAATTTAAGTTGATTAAAATGATACTAAATATGTCCTCCAAGCATAGTGGAATGAAATTAGAATGTAATAAGAGGAAATTTGGGAAATTCACAAATATTTGGAACCTAAAACACACACTCAATAACAAATCAAAGAAAAAATCACAGAGAATTAGAAATACACTGAGATGAATGAAAACAAAATATCTCTGCCAAAACATATAAAATGCTGTGTAAGTAGTGTTTATAGCGAAGTTTATAACTGTAAATGCTTATATTAAAAATGAAGAAAGATGGCAAATAAATTGCCTAAACTTCTAACTTAACACAGTAGAAAAGAAAAAACAACCCAAATCCAAAGAAAAGAGAAGGAAGGAAACAATGATTAGGGGAAAATGTCAATGAAATCGAGAATTTAAAAAATGAAGAAAATTGATGAAATCAAAACCTGGTTCTTTAAAATTATCAACAAAATTAATAAACTAGTAACCATACTGACCAGGGATAAAAAAGAAGAGACTCAAATCCTTAAAATCAGGAAGGAAAGATGACATATTACTACCTATATAACCAAATAAAAAAGAATTATATGGCAATACTATAAACAACATGTCAATAAATTAGATAATTTACATAATAACATGGACAAATTCTTGAAAAGAAACAAACTACAAAACTGACTAAAAAAGAGATCAAAAATTTGAATAGATCTATACTAAATAAATTGAACTATTCATAAAAATAAACTTCCCACAAAGAAAAAACCCATCCCAGATATCTTTACTGGAGAATTCCACGAAATATTTAAAGAAAAATTAATCAAACTTCACAAGTTCTTCTAAAACAATAGAAGAGGAGGAAATACTTTCCAAAACATTCTATGCTGACAAACCAGGTAAAGTCATGACAAGAAAACTACAGACCAACATTCCTCATGATTATAGATGCAAAACTCTCAACAAAATCCTAGTAAATGGAATCTAGTAATATATAAAAGGGATTATATCCCATGACCAAGTGAGATTTATCCCAGAAATTCTTTTGGCTTGACATACCAAAAGCAATCAATTTGATACACCATATTAGTAGAATAAAGGACCAAAAAACCTCCCCCACAGGATTGTTTCAAAAGATACAGAAAACATATCTGACAAAATTCAATGCAACTTCAAGATAAAACCACTCAGTCAACTAGAAATAGAAGAAAATTTGCTCAACCTAATAAAGTGTGTCTAGGAAAAACACACAACAACACACTCTTAATGGCAAAAACCTGAAAGCTCTACTCCTAAGATGAGGAGCAAGATAAGAATATCTGATCAATGTTTGAATATAATATTGCCACTTGTATTCAGCATTTTATTGGAGGTTTTAGACAGGTCAATAAGGCAGGAAAAAGAAATAAAAGTAATTCCGATATGAAAAAAGAAGCAAAATATCTCTACATATGACATAATCTTGTACATAGAAAATCCTAAGGAATACACACAAACACACACACACACACACACACACACACACACTCAAATTAGAATTAACAAATTAGTTCAGCTAGGTTGCAGAATACAGATCAACATCCCAAAATCAATCATAGAAAAGGTTAAAAAATGCACTAGCAATGAATAATTAAGTAGTGAAATTAAGATAACTCAATTTACAAGAGCATTGAAAAGAATGAAATACTTTGAAATAACTTAAACCAAAGGACAAGAAAAAGTACAAAACACAGGAAATTATAAATGTTTAATGGAAAGACATCCCGTGTACATTGATTACAAGGCATAATAATGTTAAAATGGCATTACTCTCTAAACTGAACTACAGGTTTCAATGCAATTTCTAACAAAGCCCCACTTGGATTTTTTCAAAGATGAACAAACTAATCCGAATACTTATATGGAGTTACAAGGGATCCAGAATAGTCAAAACAATTTTGAAAAGCAGGTGTAAGAACTCACATATTCTGATTTCAAAGTCACCTAGAAACCTACAGTAATCAAGACAGTGTGGCACTAGCATAAGAATAGATGTATAGAACAATGAAATAGAATAGAAAGTCAAGAAATAAACTTTTACATTTATGATCAATTGCCCAGTTCAATTGGGGAAAGAATAGTCTTGTCAACACATGATTCAGGTACAACTGGATGTTTATATACAGGAAAATGAAATTGGGGCTTTACTTCAGACCATAGACAAAAATTAAGTCAGAAGGAATAAAAGACTTAAGTGTAAGCTAGATCCTTAAATGCAAATATAGGGGTGAAACCTCAACTTTTCAATGGAAGCTTAGATATGACAACAAAAACATAAACATCAAAAGAAAAAGTAGACAACTTAGGTTTCATCAAATTTAAAAACATCTATGCACAAAGGACACTACCAATAATGCAAAAATGCAACTCATAAGATCGGAGAATATATTTGCAAATCACATATATGATAAGCAAGTAGCATCTAGAATATACAAATAACTCTTACAACATAACAATAAAAAGAAAAATAACCCAATTTTAAAGTGGGCAAGCAACCTGTCATCCCAGCACTTTGGGAGGCGGAGTGGAGTGGGTTGCCTGAGTCCGCGGGTTTGAGACCAATGCAGGCAACTTGGCGAGACCTCGTCGCTACGATAAATAAAAAATTAGCTGGGCGTGGTAGCATGCTCTTGTAGTTCCACCTACTTGGAAGACTGAGGCAGAAGGATCCCCCGAGCCCAGCAGGTCGAAGCTGCAATAGCCGTGAGTGTGTCACTGCACTTCAGCCTGGGCAACAGAGTGAGACTCCAACTCAAAAAATAAATAAATAAATAAAAATGGGCAAACATTAGAATAGACTTTCCCACCCCCAAAAAAGGATATGTAAATAACTAATAAGCACATGAAAAGATGATTAACATCATTAGGGAAATTCAAATCAAAATTCAGAAAGAGACACCACTTCACACCTACTAGGGTGACTATAATTTAAAAAGACAAAAAATAACAAATGTTGTTAAGAATGTGGAGAAAACAGAATCCCAATACACCCCCGTAGGAATGCAAATGATGCAGCAGCTTTGGAAAATGGCTCAGCAGTTTTTTTAAAAGTTAAACATTCAGCTAAAATATAACCTAGGAACGCAACTCCTAGATATATGCGCAAAAGAATTGAAAACATATGTCCACACAAAAATCTATAGTGAATTTTCATAGCAGCACTAGTCATAAAGTAAAAAGCTGAAAACAAATCAAACTTTCAACAACTGATGAAATGATAAAGTATATTATAACTGTACAATGAAATATTATTCAGACATGAAAAGAATGAAATTCTGATACACGCTACAACATGGATCTATCTTGAGAGTATTATGCTAAGTGAGGAAGCCAGACACAAGAGACCACATATTACATAATTTCCATTTATATGAAACATTCAAAATAAGCAAAATTCATAGAAACAGTAAATTAGTGGTTGCCAGGGGTTGCAGGGAGAGAAGAATAGGGAGTGACTGCTAATGGGTGTTTTTGTTTGTTTTGTTTTTGTTTTTGGTGGTGGGAGGTGATGAAAATATTCTGAAAGTAAATTATAGTGGTGGTCGCATAACTCTGAATATACCCAAATCTATTAAATTGCATATTTTTATTTTATTTTATTTTTTGAGACAGTATCTCACTCCATTGCCCAGGCTGAAGTGCAGTGGCACACTCATGGCCTCCGCAGCCTCAACCTACTGGGCTCAGGGGATCCTTCTGCCTCAGCCTTCCAGTAGTTGGGACTACAGGTGCATGCCACCACATCTGGCCAATTTTTTGATATATTGTAGAGATGAGGTCTCACCAAGTTGCTCAGGCTGGTGTCAAACCCCTGAGCTCAGGCAATTCCTTAGATTTAGCCTTCAGAAGTGCTGGGATTACAGGCTTGAGTCACCATGTCTGGCTAAAATGGTGAATTTTATTGTATGTGAATTATGTCTCAGTAAAAAATAAAAATCAGTTTGATACATGTAAAGAAAAAGAGAAGAGAAAACAAACCCTTCACTAGGAGAGTTGGAGGAACTGAAGCCACAACACAGAAAAAGAAGGAAAAATATGAGCCATAT
>NW_007219372.1:0-4562 GCF_000164805.1 Carlito syrichta | reverse complement strand
TTATATGAAACATTCAAAATAAGCAAATTCATAGAAACAGTAAATTAGTGGTTGCCAGGGGTTGCAGGGAGAGAAGAATAGGGAGTGACTGCTAATGGGTGTTTTTGTTGTTTTGTTTTGTTTTTGGTGGTGGGAGGTGATGAAAATATTCTGAAAGTAAATTATAGTGGTGGTCGCATAACTCTGAATATACCCAAATCTATTAAATTGCATATTTTTATTTTATTTTATTTTTTGAGTCAGTATCTCACTCCATTGGCCAGGCTGAAGTGCAGTGGCACACTCATGGCCTCCGCAGCCTCAACCTACTGGGCTCAGGGGATCCTTCTGCCTCAGCCTTCCAGTAGTTGGGACTACAGGTGCATGCCACCACATCTGGCCAATTTTTTGATATATTGTAGAGATGAGGTCTCACCAAGTTGCTCAGGCTGGTGTCAAACCCCTGAGCTCAGGCAATTCCTTAGATTTAGCCTTCAGAAGTGCTGGGATTACAGGCTTGAGTCACCATGTCTGGCTAAAATGGTGAATTTTATTGTATGTGAATTATGTCTCAGTAAAAAATAAAAATCAGTTTGATACATGTAAAGAAAAAGAGAAGAGAAAACAAACCCTTCACTAGGAGAGTTGGAGGAACTGAAGCCACAACACAGAAAAAGAAGGAAAAATATGAGCCATATAAGAGAAACAGACAGAAGTTAATATATTGGGAAGCCAACTGAGAAGAGCATTTCAGAAAGGGAGGACAGTCATCAAGACAAAACTTTAGAGTGGGAGATGGGGTAAACTGAAAAGGGTGTTTGAACAATTTTGAAATCTCTAGGAAACATTAAAAGAATAATTCAAATCTAGTGTTAAGAGTGGTAGAAGTGAGTGTGTGTGAGGAGATAGATGTAAGTAATGTGGTTACTTCACTCTTTCAAGCACTTTGTTAATGAAGAAAAGGAACAATATAAAATTAGAACTCAAAGGGGTGGCAATATCATGGAAGCATTTTTAAGCATATAGGAGAATTCAGCATGTGGAGCAAGATAAATGGCAAGTAATTGAATGAGTTATCAGAGGAGGCAGAAGAGAATGAGATTAAGCTTTCAACCCCATGAGCTCAATAAAAGAGGGGTCATGTCCTTTTAAAAGGGAAGAGAAATAGGTTGAGGTTAGTAGCATCAGAAAACTACGATGAGGTCATTTTACAGTGTTTTCCAAAATGTAGTCCACAGGCCTTCCTGCATCAGGATTCACAGGAGTGCACATTAGAATTGCAGATTCCTGAGTTGCACTAAGATCTACTAAATAAGAATGGTTAACATTGGGGAATCTGCCTTTTCATTTGAAAATGTGAACAAATGAGTATCCAGTTAATCAAAGGATTGTCAAGCAGTTTCTGTTGAGGTCAGGAATTTGTAGTGCATCACCTGGAGAGCATGTTGAGCACAGATTATTGGGTCCCAGCACCACAATTTCTAATTGTGGTCTAGGATGAACCCAAGAGTTTATGTTTTTAACAAGTTCTTGAATGATGTGGTTGGCTGCTGGTGCAAGATCCATACTTGGAGAACTGCTGTGGTAGTTTATCGAATTATTCTGTGCTGAATAGCTCATGGCAGGGCAAGCAGAGAAAACTTCTAGCAAGCGTGCTTGAGTCTGAGGACTGACAAGGTAGATCTAATGAAAGGACCAGGGGAGATCTGGAAAGAGAGGACATTGTTGAACAAGGTTACAGACTAGTAGAAAAGCTGGTAAAGATAAAAGAGGCTAAGGACTTGTGAACATAGGGCAGGGATAGTGGGATGGAAGATAACAAAAAGGAAAGTGAAGAATCAAAAATGAAAGAGCAGGATGTTTTGGCCGGAAAGGAAAAGTTTGGAGTTGGAGTTCTTGGAGGTAGTTCATAAGTAATAACATTGTTTCATGTGAAACCATGCTAATAGGCCACAGAAGTAGCAAGCAGATGGTGACAAAATGGAATAGTTTAAAACTGTGAAGCCAATCTGTAGAATTGTCATGCAAATGAATTGCAACCAGGATGATAACAAGGAAGGGATGGAGAAGGGAACTCTGAATCTAGTACTGGAAAGATCAAGAAAATATATTGAAGTCTCAGAGACACAGGTAGAAATTGGCAGAGCTGAAATAAGAAATCAGCTTCTTCTAACTCCAAAGCCCATGTTTTAACTATTACACAGTGATGTCTACTTAAAGAATACTAGTGTGTTAATTCTGAAGGAAGTTACATAAAATTTGTTTCCGTTTTGAAGGTGCTTTGTGACTAGATAATGTCTATGCAATAAATGAATGTGATACTAATCTATTCTATTCCTCCTAGAATGAAATTGCACAATGAAGTCATCTTTTTCAGATAGAATAAGAAGAACTGCTCTAGTAAACAATGCTAAAGATGGTTTAACCTCTCCTTCCAGCTTTTTTGATGCATAAGTGCTGTTGAGTATACTATTTTGGTGTGCAGGAAAAAAATCAGCAGAAATAATTTAGGCATATAACCAATCCAGAGGAAACACAAATGGCCAATAAACATATGAAAAGATGTTAAATCTCACCAGTAATCAGGGAAGTGTAAATTAAAACTACAATAAGAGAGCATCTTTTACTCATCAGACTAACTATAGTTTAAAAGTATGACAATATCAGTATAGAGAAGAAGGATGGACAAACAGATAATCTCATGCCACTCTTGTGGGTATATAAACAGGAATAGCCACTTGGGAGAAAAGTATGATAATATTTAGCAAAATAAGAAAGGTGCCAACCTACAACCTAACATTTCCCTTACTGAATACACACTCTAGGGAAACATTTGACTATGTACACAAAAGGACACATAAATGGATGTTTGCTATAGCATTGCCAAAGATAGCATTAAAAAAAATGAGGACTAACTCAAATGCTCATCAATGAAGAAATGGATAAAATATGAGATCTCCATGAAATGAATTGCTATCCAAATAAAAGGAAGGGATCAGAGCTATAGAAATTAGCAAGGATGACTCGAAAACACTTAATGTTAAATTTTTTTAAAGTTGCAGAATGAAATGTATAGAATGATTTCATATATATAATTTTTCCAAACCCATGGAAATATTGCACCTTGTTTCTGAATTTTTATTGATGTATGTAAAAGCATTAAAAAGGGTGACTATCAAACTCATCATAGTGGTTGTCTCTGGAGAACAGGGAGAGGGCAATGGGTTGGGAATACAGTCAAAGAGGAGTTTTATATCTTATTATATATATATATATAATATATATATATAAAACCTGTGGTTTTTAAAAATGCACACACATACTAAAACAAGAAAAAATATAAAAAGTATTAACATTTTAAACATTTGGGACATGAGAATATGGCTGTTCATTGTATGTTATTCTTTCGAAAAGTTTAATTTTCTAAAAGAAAAATCAAGTGCCTTGGCATTATTCCAGAAAGTCATTTGATTTGTCTCAGGGAAAGAGAAAAATTAGGCTCTGTTGTTAATATTCCGTGACTGGTCCAGACCAGTACACACTGGTGTATGTATTCTCAAGCTAGCTATATGCACATTTTCATCTCTGGAAATCCCAGTGGAATCTGTGAAGAGAGATTCCATTGCAAACTTAGATATTCAAGAAAATCATCATTAAAGAGTGGAATGTGAATGAACTGGCTTCTCCAATAAAGACCAGACAAGAGAAATTCTCCCTGGAGAGAAGTAAAGTACAGAAGATAATAGAGAGAATATTTAGGCTACTTCTACTTCACACAATCTCCTTTCCAGCTGGGCAGCTTCTAACACTCGCTGTTCTTGTCACCATTCTTGGAATAACTTTTGGGTCTCTGTCTGATGCTCTGTCTATGACTATAAACAACTCTTCCTCTACAGTTAGCACAGCCACAGAATAATGACACTGAATTAGAGACATGAATCAAGGCATAAATACTTTTTTTATTATGGTAAAATAAATCACTGGTTATCTGTTTCTACAAGCATAGGCAGAATGTACTTTCTCTTTTTTTAATTATGTACTGAAACTGAGACATCATTTGTTGAATAATATGTGTTTTTAAAATAGAAGAATGCCTACAATGAAAAAAATGATAGGTGATCTTGCAGGTCTTTGGGGCAAACATGAGTGACTACGTTCATACAAAAAAAGAAGAGAAAGAGTCTTAACACCCCCTACATGATAGATAAAGAGGCATAGTAGCAAGGTAGAAAAAGAACAATGAAAGGGAAAGGGGAGAAACAAAGACAAAAGCACAAGAGTCTTTGTAACTCTTTCACCCTGGGCTGAAATTAAAGAAGCAAAGAAAGTGCACCACCAGCATCCCACATTCAGTAGAAGAATATCGAGGCCTTGTGCCAATAAGGACAGTCTAGTGTACACCACAGAAGCAAACAATCCTCAAGTCCTTGTAGCCTAAAGGTTGATTTCTCGCTTCTGTGACCACTCTAGAAGGTTGACTTGGGGCAATGTCCTGCATTGCCATCATCCTCATTTTGAGTCTTAGTCTGATAGAGCAACCACTGTAGGCAAAAGTTGCCAGTCACCATGGCAGAAGAAAAAAA
>NW_007219371.1:0-9401 GCF_000164805.1 Carlito syrichta | reverse complement strand
CCATGAAATGTAAAATAAATAATTAGAGAATGAGACATCCATAGAGGACTTTGAAAAGCTTCACCATATTCCTGGAAATCTAGAAAGCCATGCACATACATAGGACTGTGTGTATTCCCAAGGATGTACTCAAACCCAGGAAAGACCTGAGAAGGCTCCAACCACTCACCTAGCTGATGTTGAGGTTCTGCATAAGCAGGAAGTGAAGGCTATGATAGGGTTGTAAACTTCCTGGCTGAGTATTGGCAGCATGGGTCAAAACACATATAGAGCCTCTGCAGAGACTGGGAGAATTATTGGTTACAAGAATTTAAGGAAATTTTAGCCCAATCATTAGCTGACCACTAATCTAACAGAGCAGAAACTTTTATGGCCACACAAGATAAAGAATACAAACTTGATAGAATCATTTTATAAAAATTCACCAAGCAAACAAATAATAACTACAATAAGCAGCAACAACAAATGCTGGGGAGAGGGCAGCATCTGATTTTGAGAGTTGCAACAATGTATCATTTAAAATACCCAGTTTTCAACAAAAAATTATGTGACATGAGAAGAAATAAGAAAAGATAGCCTACAATGCAGAAAAAGAAGCAGGAAATAGAAACTATCCTTGAGGAAGCCCGACACTGGACTTGTTAGACAAAATTTTAAATCACTATTTTAAACATGTTCAAAGAATCAAAGGGAATCACATCTAAAGAACTAAAGGAAAGTATGAGAATGATGTCTGACCACAAAGAGAATATCAAAAGAGAGAGAAATAGCTCTGTGGTCCAATCCTGTAGGGTCTAAGAAGTCCAACAGTCTTCCTTAATTTTATCACATTTTCTTTGTTTTCTTTAATCTCAGTTGACAGTGTTTCTGCTGATATAATCCCATCTCTTTCCATGGCTTCTGTTGAGATGGCTGATTAGATTCATGCTTAACAACCACACTTTAGAATCAAAAATATAAATGAATTGAAAGTAAAGGGATGGAAAGATATATTATGCAAACAGTAAGCAAATAAGAGCTAGAATCACTATACTAACACTAATACTAAAACCAAATAGAAGTCAGGATGAAAAAAATTGTTACCAAAGACAAAGAAGGACATTATATAAGGAAAAAAAGGTCAATCATCAAGAAGACATAATGATTCTAAGCATGTATGCATCTTACAATGGAGTCCCAAACTACATGAAGGAAAACCTGACAGCATTGAAACAAACCTGACAGCACTGAAATAAACTATATAATGATTCAAATTGGAGACCTCAGTACCCAATTTCCAAAACAAAAGAACAAGTACAAGAAAATTCACATGGAACTAGAAGATTAAGCAAAATGATAAACTAACTAGATCAAAAAGGCATCTCTAGAATACTCCACCCAACTACAGCAGAATACACATTCTCCTCAAGTGCACATGGGACATTCTCCAGGATAAACCATATGTTAGGCCATAAAATAAATCTCAGTAAATTTAAGTTGATTAAAATGATACTAAATATGTCCTCCAAGCATAGTGGAATGAAATTAGAATGTAATAAGAGGAAATTTGGGAAATTCACAAATATTTGGAACCTAAAACACACACTCAATAACAAATCAAAGAAAAAATCACAGAGAATTAGAAATACACTGAGATGAATGAAAACAAAATATCTCTGCCAAAACATATAAAATGCTGTGTAAGTAGTGTTTATAGCGAAGTTTATAACTGTAAATGCTTATATTAAAAATGAAGAAAGATGGCAAATAAATTGCCTAAACTTCTAACTTAACACAGTAGAAAAGAAAAAACAACCCAAATCCAAAGAAAAGAGAAGGAAGGAAACAATGATTAGGGGAAAATGTCAATGAAATCGAGAATTTAAAAAATGAAGAAAATTGATGAAATCAAAACCTGGTTCTTTAAAATTATCAACAAAATTAATAAACTAGTAACCATACTGACCAGGGATAAAAAAGAAGAGACTCAAATCCTTAAAATCAGGAAGGAAAGATGACATATTACTACCTATATAACCAAATAAAAAAGAATTATATGGCAATACTATAAACAACATGTCAATAAATTAGATAATTTACATAATAACATGGACAAATTCTTGAAAAGAAACAAACTACAAAACTGACTAAAAAAGAGATCAAAAATTTGAATAGATCTATACTAAATAAATTGAACTATTCATAAAAATAAACTTCCCACAAAGAAAAAACCCATCCCAGATATCTTTACTGGAGAATTCCACGAAATATTTAAAGAAAAATTAATCAAACTTCACAAGTTCTTCTAAAACAATAGAAGAGGAGGAAATACTTTCCAAAACATTCTATGCTGACAAACCAGGTAAAGTCATGACAAGAAAACTACAGACCAACATTCCTCATGATTATAGATGCAAAACTCTCAACAAAATCCTAGTAAATGGAATCTAGTAATATATAAAAGGGATTATATCCCATGACCAAGTGAGATTTATCCCAGAAATTCTTTTGGCTTGACATACCAAAAGCAATCAATTTGATACACCATATTAGTAGAATAAAGGACCAAAAAACTTCCCCCACAGGATTGTTTCAAAAGATACAGAAAACATATCTGACAAAATTCAATGCAACTTCAAGATAAAACCACTCAGTCAACTAGAAATAGAAGGAAATTTGCTCAACCTAATAAAGTGTGTCTAGGAAAAACACACAACAACACACTCTTAATGGCAAAAACCTGAAAGCTCTACTCCTAAGATGAGGAGCAAGATAAGAATATCTGATCAATGTTTGAATATAATATTGCCACTTGTATTCAGCATTTTATTGGAGGTTTTAGACAGGTCAATAAGGCAGGAAAAAGAAATAAAAGTAATTCCGATATGAAAAAAGAAGCAAAATATCTCTACATATGACATAATCTTGTACATAGAAAATCCTAAGGGAATACACACAAACACACACACACACACACACACACACACTCAAATTAGAATTAATAAATTAGTTCAGCTAGGTTGCAGAATACAGATCAACATCCCAAAAATCATCATAGGAAAGGTTAAAAAATGCCCTAGCAATGAATAATTAAGTAGTGAAATTAAGATAACTCAATTTACAAGAGCATTGAAAAGAATGAAATACTTTGAAATAACTTAAACCAAAGGACAAGAAAAAGTACAAAACACAGGAAATTATAAATGTTTAATGGAAAGACATCCCGTGTACATTGATTACAAGGCATAATAATGTTAAAATGGCATTACTCTCTAAACTGAACTACAGGTTTCAATGCAATTTCTAACAAAGCCCCACTTGGATTTTTTCAAAGATGAACAAACTAATCCGAATACTTATATGGAGTTACAAGGGATCCAGAATAGTCAAAACAATTTTGAAAAGCAGGTGTAAGAACTCACATATTCTGATTTCAAAGTCACCTAGAAACCTACAGTAATCAAGACAGTGTGGCACTAGCATAAGAATAGATGTATAGAACAATGAAATAGAATAGAAAGTCAAGAAATAAACTTTTACATTTATGATCAATTGCCCAGTTCAATTGGGGAAAGAATAGTCTTGTCAACACATGATTCAGGTACAACTGGATGTTTATATACAGGAAAATGAAATTGGGGCTTTACTTCAGACCATAGACAAAAATTAAGTCAGAAGGAATAAAAGACTTAAGTGTAAGCTAGATCCTTAAATGCAAATATAGGGGTGAAACCTCAACTTTTCAATGGAAGCTTAGATATGACAACAAAAACATAAACATCAAAAGAAAAAGTAGACAACTTAGGTTTCATCAAATTTAAAAACATCTATGCACAAAGGACACTACCAATAATGCAAAAATGCAACTCATAAGATCGGAGAATATATTTGCAAATCACATATATGATAAGCAAGTAGCATCTAGAATATACAAATAACTCTTACAACATAACAATAAAAAGAAAAATAACCCAATTTTAAAGTGGGCAAGCAACCTGTCATCCCAGCACTTTGGGAGGCGGAGTGGAGTGGGTTGCCTGAGTCCGCGGGTTTGAGACCAATGCAGGCAACTTGGCGAGACCTCGTCGCTACGATAAATAAAAAATTAGCTGGGCGTGGTAGCATGCTCTTGTAGTTCCACCTACTTGGAAGACTGAGGCAGAAGGATCCCCCGAGCCCAGCAGGTCGAAGCTGCAATAGCCGTGAGTGTGTCACTGCACTTCAGCCTGGGCAACAGAGTGAGACTCCAACTCAAAAAATAAATAAATAAATAAAAATGGGCAAACATTAGAATAGACTTTCCCACCCCCAAAAAAGGATATGTAAATAACTAATAAGCACATGAAAAGATGATTAACATCATTAGGGAAATTCAAATCAAAATTCAGAAAGAGACACCACTTCACACCTACTAGGGTGACTATAATTTAAAAAGACAAAAAATAACAAATGTTGTTAAGAATGTGGAGAAAACAGAATCCCAATACACCCCCGTAGGAATGCAAATGATGCAGCAGCTTTGGAAAATGGCTCAGCAGTTTTTTTAAAAGTTAAACATTCAGCTAAAATATAACCTAGGAACGCAACTCCTAGATATATGCGCAAAAGAATTGAAAACATATGTCCACACAAAAATCTATAGTGAATTTTCATAGCAGCACTAGTCATAAAGTAAAAAGCTGAAAACAAATCAAACTTTCAACAACTGATGAAATGATAAAGTATATTATAACTGTACAATGAAATATTATTCAGACATGAAAAGAATGAAATTCTGATACACGCTACAACATGGATCTATCTTGAGAGTATTATGCTAAGTGAGGAAGCCAGACACAAGAGACCACATATTACATAATTCCATTTATATGAAACATCCAAAATAAGCAAATTCATAGAAACAGTAAATTAGTGGTTGTCAGGGGTTGCAGGGAGAGAAGAATAGGAGTGACTGCTAATGGGTGTTTTTGTTGTTTTGTTTTGTTTTTGGTGGTGGGAGGTGATGAAAATATTCTGAAAGTAAATTATAGTGGTGGTCGCATAACTCTGAATATACCCAAATCTATTAAATTGCATATTTTTATTTTATTTTATTTTTTGAGTCAGTATCTCACTCCATTGCCCAGGCTGAAGTGCAGTGGCACACTCATGGCCTCCGCAGCCTCAACCTACTGGGCTCAGGGGATCCTTCTGCCTCAGCCTTCCAGTAGTTGGGACTACAGGTGCATGCCACCACATCTGGCCAATTTTTTGATATATTGTAGAGATGAGGTCTCACCAAGTTGCTCAGGCTGGTGTCAAACCCCTGAGCTCAGGCAATTCCTTAGATTTAGCCTTCAGAAGTGCTGGGATTACAGGCTTGAGTCACCATGTCTGGCTAAAATGGTGAATTTTATTGTATGTGAATTATGTCTCAGTAAAAAATAAAAATCAGTTTGATACATGTAAAGAAAAGGAGAAGAGAAAACAAACCCTTCACTAGGAGAGTTGGAGGAACTGAAGCCACAACACAGAAAAAGAAGGAAAAATATGAGCCATATAAGAGAAACAGACAGAAGTTAATATATTGGGAAGCCAACTGAGAAGAGCATTTCAGAAAGGGAGGACAGTCATCAAGACAAAACTTTAGAGTGGGAGATGGGGTAAACTGAAAAGGGTGTTTGAACAATTTTGAAATCTCTAGGAAACATTAAAAGAATAATTCAAATCTAGTGTTAAGAGTGGTAGAAGTGAGTGTGTGTGAGGAGATAGATGTAAGTAATGTGGTTACTTCACTCTTTCAAGCACTTTGTTAATGAAGAAAAGGAACAATATAAAATTAGAACTCAAAGGGGTGGCAATATCATGGAAGCATTTTTAAGCATATAGGAGAATTCAGCATGTGGAGCAAGATAAATGGCAAGTAATTGAATGAGTTATCAGAGGAGGCAGAAGAGAATGAGATTAAGCTTTCAACCCCATGAGCTCAATAAAAGAGGGGTCATGTCCTTTTAAAAGGGAAGAGAAATAGGTTGAGGTTAGTAGCATCAGAAAACTACGATGAGGTCATTTTACAGTGTTTTCCAAAATGTAGTCCACAGGCCTTCCTGCATCAGGATTCACAGGAGTGCACATTAGAATTGCAGATTCCTGAGTTGCACTAAGATCTACTAAATAAGAATGGTTAACATTGGGGAATCTGCCTTTTCATTTGAAAATGTGAACAAATGAGTATCCAGTTAATCAAAGGATTGTCAAGCAGTTTCTGTTGAGGTCAGGAATTTGTAGTGCATCACCTGGAGAGCATGTTGAGCACAGATTATTGGGTCCCAGCACCACAATTTCTAATTGTGGTCTAGGATGAACCCAAGAGTTTATGTTTTTAACAAGTTCTTGAATGATGTGGTTGGCTGCTGGTGCAAGATCCATACTTGGAGAACTGCTGTGGTAGTTTATCGAATTATTCTGTGCTGAATAGCTCATGGCAGGGCAAGCAGAGAAAACTTCTAGCAAGCGTGCTTGAGTCTGAGGACTGACAAGGTAGATCTAATGAAAGGACCAGGGGAGATCTGGAAAGAGAGGACATTGTTGAACAAGGTTACAGACTAGTAGAAAAGCTGGTAAAGATAAAAGAGGCTAAGGACTTGTGAACATAGGGCAGGGATAGTGGGATGGAAGATAACAAAAAGGAAAGTGAAGAATCAAAAATGAAAGAGCAGGATGTTTTGGCCGGAAAGGAAAAGTTTGGAGTTGGAGTTCTTGGAGGTAGTTCATAAGTAATAACATTGTTTCATGTGAAACCATGCTAATAGGCCACAGAAGTAGCAAGCAGATGGTGACAAAATGGAATAGTTTAAAACTGTGAAGCCAATCTGTAGAATTGTCATGCAAATGAATTGCAACCAGGATGATAACAAGGAAGGGATGGAGAAGGGAACTCTGAATCTAGTACTGGAAAGATCAAGAAAATATATTGAAGTCTCAGAGACACAGGTAGAAATTGGCAGAGCTGAAATAAGAAATCAGCTTCTTCTAACTCCAAAGCCCATGTTTTAACTATTACACAGTGATGTCTACTTAAAGAATACTAGTGTGTTAATTCTGAAGGAAGTTACATAAAATTTGTTTCCGTTTTGAAGGTGCTTTGTGACTAGATAATGTCTATGCAATAAATGAATGTGATACTAATCTATTCTATTCCTCCTAGAATGAAATTGCACAATGAAGTCATCTTTTTCAGATAGAATAAGAAGAACTGCTCTAGTAAACAATGCTAAAGATGGTTTAACCTCTCCTTCCAGCTTTTTTGATGCATAAGTGCTGTTGAGTATACTATTTTGGTGTGCAGGAAAAAAATCAGCAGAAATAATTTAGGCATATAACCAATCCAGAGGAAACACAAATGGCCAATAAACATATGAAAAGATGTTAAATCTCACCAGTAATCAGGGAAGTGTAAATTAAACTACAATAAGAGAGCATCTTTTACTCATCAGACTAACTATAGTTTAAAAGTGTGACAATATCAGTATAGAGAAGAAGGATGGACAAACAGATAATCTCATGCCACTCTTGTGGGTATATAAACAGGAATAGCCACTTGGGAGAAAAGTATGATAATATTTAGCAAAATAAGAAAGGTGCCAACCTACAACCTAACATTTCCCTTACTGAATACACACTCTAGGGAAACATTTGACTATGTACACAAAAGGACACATAAATGGATGTTTGCTATAGCATTGCCAAAGATAGCATTAAAAAAAATGAGGACTAACTCAAATGCTCATCAATGAAGAAATGGATAAAATATGAGATCTCCATGAAATGAATTGCTATCCAAATAAAAGGAAGGGATCAGAGCTATAGAAATTAGCAAGGATGACTCGAAAACACTTAATGTTAAATTTTTTTAAAGTTGCAGAATGAAATGTATAGAATGATTTCATATATATAATTTTTCCAAACCCATGGAAATATTGCACCTTGTTTCTGAATTTTTATTGATGTATGTAAAAGCATTAAAAAGGGTGACTATCAAACTCATCATAGTGGTTGTCTCTGGAGAACAGGGAGAGGGCAATGGGTTGGGAATACAGTCAAAGAGGAGTTTTATATCTTATTATATATATATATAATATATATATATAAAACCTGTGGTTTTTAAAAATGCACACACATACTAAAACAAGAAAAAATATAAAAAGTATTAACATTTTAAACATTTGGGACATGAGAATATGGCTGTTCATTGTATGTTATTCTTTCGAAAAGTTTAATTTTCTAAAAGAAAAATCAAGTGCCTTGGCATTATTCCAGAAAGTCATTTGATTTGTCTCAGGGAAAGAGAAAAATTAGGCTCTGTTGTTAATATTCCGTGACTGGTCCAGACCAGTACACACTGGTGTATGTATTCTCAAGCTAGCTATATGCACATTTTCATCTCTGGAAATCCCAGTGGAATCTGTGAAGAGAGATTCCATTGCAAACTTAGATATTCAAGAAAATCATCATTAAAGAGTGGAATGTGAATGAACTGGCTTCTCCAATAAAGACCAGACAAGAGAAATTCTCCCTGGAGAGAAGTAAAGTACAGAAGATAATAGAGAGAATATTTAGGCTACTTCTACTTCACACAATCTCCTTTCCAGCTGGGCAGCTTCTAACACTCGCTGTTCTTGTCACCATTCTTGGAATAACTTTTGGGTCTCTGTCTGATGCTCTGTCTATGACTATAAACAACTCTTCCTCTACAGTTAGCACAGCCACAGAATAATGACACTGAATTAGAGACATGAATCAAGGCATAAATACTTTTTTTATTATGGTAAAATAAATCACTGGTTATCTGTTTCTACAAGCATAGGCAGAATGTACTTTCTCTTTTTTTAATTATGTACTGAAACTGAGACATCATTTGTTGAATAATATGTGTTTTTAAAATAGAAGAATGCCTACAATGAAAAAAATGATAGGTGATCTTGCAGGTCTTTGGGGCAAACATGAGTGACTACGTTCATACAAAAAAAGAAGAGAAAGAGTCTTAACACCCCCTACATGATAGATAAAGAGGCATAGTAGCAAGGTAGAAAAAGAACAATGAAAGGGAAAGGGGAGAAACAAAGACAAAAGCACAAGAGTCTTTGTAACTCTTTCACCCTGGGCTGAAATTAAAGAAGCAAAGAAAGTGCACCACCAGCATCCCACATTCAGTAGAAGAATATCGAGGCCTTGTGCCAATAAGGACAGTCTAGTGTACACCACAGAAGCAAACAATCCTCAAGTCCTTGTAGCCTAAAGGTTGATTTCTCGCTTCTGTGACCACTCTAGAAGGTTGACTTGGGGCAATGTCCTGCATTGCCATCATCCTCATTTTGAGTCTTAGTCTGATAGAGCAACCACTGTAGGCAAAAGTTGCCAGTCACCATGGCAGAAGAAAAAAA
>NW_007219370.1:0-5718 GCF_000164805.1 Carlito syrichta | reverse complement strand
CCATGAAATGTAAAATAAATAATTAGAGAATGAGACATCCATAGAGGACTTTGAAAAGCTTCACCATATTCCTGGAAATCTAGAAAGCCATGCACATACATAGGACTGTGTGTATTCCCAAGGATGTACTCAAACCCAGGAAAGACCTGAGAAGGCTCCAACCACTCACCTAGCTGATGTTGAGGTTCTGCATAAGCAGGAAGTGAAGGCTATGATAGGGTTGTAAACTTCCTGGCTGAGTATTGGCAGCATGGGTCAAAACACATATAGAGCCTCTGCAGAGACTGGGAGAATTATTGGTTACAAGAATTTAAGGAAATTTTAGCCCAATCATTAGCTGACCACTAATCTAACAGAGCAGAAACTTTTATGGCCACACAAGATAAAGAATACAAACTTGATAGAATCATTTTATAAAAATTCACCAAGCAAACAAATAATAACTACAATAAGCAGCAACAACAAATGCTGGGGAGAGGGCAGCATCTGATTTTGAGAGTTGCAACAATGTATCATTTAAAATACCCAGTTTTCAACAAAAAATTATGTGACATGAGAAGAAATAAGAAAAGATAGCCTACAATGCAGAAAAAGAAGCAGGAAATAGAAACTATCCTTGAGGAAGCCCGACACTGGACTTGTTAGACAAAATTTTAAATCACTATTTTAAACATGTTCAAAGAATCAAAGGGAATCACATCTAAAGAACTAAAGGAAAGTATGAGAATGATGTCTGACCACAAAGAGAATATCAAAAGAGAGAGAAATAGCTCTGTGGTCCAATCCTGTAGGGTCTAAGAAGTCCAACAGTCTTCCTTAATTTTATCACATTTTCTTTGTTTTCTTTAATCTCAGTTGACAGTGTTTCTGCTGATATAATCCCATCTCTTTCCATGGCTTCTGTTGAGATGGCTGATTAGATTCATGCTTAACAACCACACTTTAGAATCAAAAATATAAATGAATTGAAAGTAAAGGGATGGAAAGATATATTATGCAAACAGTAAGCAAATAAGAGCTAGAATCACTATACTAACACTAATACTAAAACCAAATAGAAGTCAGGATGAAAAAAATTGTTACCAAAGACAAAGAAGGACATTATATAAGGAAAAAAAGGTCAATCATCAAGAAGACATAATGATTCTAAGCATGTATGCATCTTACAATGGAGTCCCAAACTACATGAAGGAAAACCTGACAGCATTGAAACAAACCTGACAGCACTGAAATAAACTATATAATGATTCAAATTGGAGACCTCAGTACCCAATTTCCAAAACAAAAGAACAAGTACAAGAAAATTCACATGGAACTAGAAGATTAAGCAAAATGATAAACTAACTAGATCAAAAAGGCATCTCTAGAATACTCCACCCAACTACAGCAGAATACACATTCTCCTCAAGTGCACATGGGACATTCTCCAGGATAAACCATATGTTAGGCCATAAAATAAATCTCAGTAAATTTAAGTTGATTAAAATGATACTAAATATGTCCTCCAAGCATAGTGGAATGAAATTAGAATGTAATAAGAGGAAATTTGGGAAATTCACAAATATTTGGAACCTAAAACACACACTCAATAACAAATCAAAGAAAAAATCACAGAGAATTAGAAATACACTGAGATGAATGAAAACAAAATATCTCTGCCAAAACATATAAAATGCTGTGTAAGTAGTGTTTATAGCGAAGTTTATAACTGTAAATGCTTATATTAAAAATGAAGAAAGATGGCAAATAAATTGCCTAAACTTCTAACTTAACACAGTAGAAAAGAAAAAACAACCCAAATCCAAAGAAAAGAGAAGGAAGGAAACAATGATTAGGGGAAAATGTCAATGAAATCGAGAATTTAAAAAATGAAGAAAATTGATGAAATCAAAACCTGGTTCTTTAAAATTATCAACAAAATTAATAAACTAGTAACCATACTGACCAGGGATAAAAAAGAAGAGACTCAAATCCTTAAAATCAGGAAGGAAAGATGACATATTACTACCTATATAACCAAATAAAAAAGAATTATATGGCAATACTATAAACAACATGTCAATAAATTAGATAATTTACATAATAACATGGACAAATTCTTGAAAAGAAACAAACTACAAAACTGACTAAAAAAGAGATCAAAAATTTGAATAGATCTATACTAAATAAATTGAACTATTCATAAAAATAAACTTCCCACAAAGAAAAAACCCATCCCAGATATCTTTACTGGAGAATTCCACGAAATATTTAAAGAAAAATTAATCAAACTTCACAAGTTCTTCTAAAACAATAGAAGAGGAGGAAATACTTTCCAAAACATTCTATGCTGACAAACCAGGTAAAGTCATGACAAGAAAACTACAGACCAACATTCCTCATGATTATAGATGCAAAACTCTCAACAAAATCCTAGTAAATGGAATCTAGTAATATATAAAAGGGATTATATCCCATGACCAAGTGAGATTTATCCCAGAAATTCTTTTGGCTTGACATACCAAAAGCAATCAATTTGATACACCATATTAGTAGAATAAAGGACCAAAAAACTTCCCCCACAGGATTGTTTCAAAAGATACAGAAAACATATCTGACAAAATTCAATGCAACTTCAAGATAAAACCACTCAGTCAACTAGAAATAGAAGGAAATTTGCTCAACCTAATAAAGTGTGTCTAGGAAAAACACACAACAACACACTCTTAATGGCAAAAACCTGAAAGCTCTACTCCTAAGATGAGGAGCAAGATAAGAATATCTGATCAATGTTTGAATATAATATTGCCACTTGTATTCAGCATTTTATTGGAGGTTTTAGACAGGTCAATAAGGCAGGAAAAAGAAATAAAAGTAATTCCGATATGAAAAAAGAAGCAAAATATCTCTACATATGACATAATCTTGTACATAGAAAATCCTAAGGAATACACACAAACACACACACACACACACACACACACACTCAAATTAGAATTAATAAATTAGTTCAGCTAGGTTGCAGAATACAAGATCAACATCCAAAAATCAATCATAGAAAAGGTTAAAAAATGCACTAGCAATGAATAATTAAGTAGTGAAATTAAGATAACTCAATTTACAGAGCATTGAAAAGAATGAAATACTTTGAAATAACTTAAACCAAAGGACAAGAAAAAGTACAAAACACAGGAAATTATAAATGTTTAATGGAAAGACATCCCGTGTACATTGATTACAAGGCATAATAATGTTAAAATGGCATTACTCTCTAAACTGAACTACAGGTTTCAATGCAATTTCTAACAAAGCCCCACTTGGATTTTTTCAAAGATGAACAAACTAATCCGAATACTTATATGGAGTTACAAGGGATCCAGAATAGTCAAAACAATTTTGAAAAGCAGGTGTAAGAACTCACATATTCTGATTTCAAAGTCACCTAGAAACCTACAGTAATCAAGACAGTGTGGCACTAGCATAAGAATAGATGTATAGAACAATGAAATAGAATAGAAAGTCAAGAAATAAACTTTTACATTTATGATCAATTGCCCAGTTCAATTGGGGAAAGAATAGTCTTGTCAACACATGATTCAGGTACAACTGGATGTTTATATACAGGAAAATGAAATTGGGGCTTTACTTCAGACCATAGACAAAAATTAAGTCAGAAGGAATAAAAGACTTAAGTGTAAGCTAGATCCTTAAATGCAAATATAGGGGTGAAACCTCAACTTTTCAATGGAAGCTTAGATATGACAACAAAAACATAAACATCAAAAGAAAAAGTAGACAACTTAGGTTTCATCAAATTTAAAAACATCTATGCACAAAGGACACTACCAATAATGCAAAAATGCAACTCATAAGATCGGAGAATATATTTGCAAATCACATATATGATAAGCAAGTAGCATCTAGAATATACAAATAACTCTTACAACATAACAATAAAAAGAAAAATAACCCAATTTTAAAGTGGGCAAGCAACCTGTCATCCCAGCACTTTGGGAGGCGGAGTGGAGTGGGTTGCCTGAGTCCGCGGGTTTGAGACCAATGCAGGCAACTTGGCGAGACCTCGTCGCTACGATAAATAAAAAATTAGCTGGGCGTGGTAGCATGCTCTTGTAGTTCCACCTACTTGGAAGACTGAGGCAGAAGGATCCCCCGAGCCCAGCAGGTCGAAGCTGCAATAGCCGTGAGTGTGTCACTGCACTTCAGCCTGGGCAACAGAGTGAGACTCCAACTCAAAAAATAAATAAATAAATAAAAATGGGCAAACATTAGAATAGACTTTCCCACCCCCAAAAAAGGATATGTAAATAACTAATAAGCACATGAAAAGATGATTAACATCATTAGGGAAATTCAAATCAAAATTCAGAAAGAGACACCACTTCACACCTACTAGGGTGACTATAATTTAAAAAGACAAAAAATAACAAATGTTGTTAAGAATGTGGAGAAAACAGAATCCCAATACACCCCCGTAGGAATGCAAATGATGCAGCAGCTTTGGAAAATGGCTCAGCAGTTTTTTTAAAAGTTAAACATTCAGCTAAAATATAACCTAGGAACGCAACTCCTAGATATATGCGCAAAAGAATTGAAAACATATGTCCACACAAAAATCTATAGTGAATTTTCATAGCAGCACTAGTCATAAAGTAAAAAGCTGAAAACAAATCAAACTTTCAACAACTGATGAAATGATAAAGTATATTATAACTGTACAATGAAATATTATTCAGACATGAAAAGAATGAAATTCTGATACACGCTACAACATGGATCTATCTTGAGAGTATTATGCTAAGTGAGGAAGCCAGACACAAGAGACCACATATTACATAATTCCATTTATATGAAACATCCAAAATAAGCAAATTCATAGAAACAGTAAATTAGTGGTTGCCAGGGGTTGCAGGGAGAGAAGAATAGGGAGTGACTGCTAATGGGTGTTTTTGTTGTTTTGTTTTGTTTTTGGTGGTGGGAGGTGATGAAAATATTCTGAAAGTAAATTATAGTGGTGGTCGCATAACTCTGAATATACCCAAATCTATTAAATTGCATATTTTTATTTTATTTTATTTTTTGAGTCAGTATCTCACTCCATTGCCCAGGCTGAAGTGCAGTGGCACACTCATGGCCTCCGCAGCCTCAACCTACTGGGCTCAGGGGATCCTTCTGCCTCAGCCTTCCAGTAGTTGGGACTACAGGTGCATGCCACCACATCTGGCCAATTTTTTGATATATTGTAGAGATGAGGTCTCACCAAGTTGCTCAGGCTGGTGTCAAACCCCTGAGCTCAGGCAATTCCTTAGATTTAGCCTTCAGAAGTGCTGGGATTACAGGCTTGAGTCACCATGTCTGGCTAAAATGGTGAATTTTATTGTATGTGAATTATGTCTCAGTAAAAAATAAAAATCAGTTTGATACATGTAAAGAAAAGGAGAAGAGAAAACAAACCCTTCACTAGGAGAGTTGGAGGAACTGAAGCCACAACACAGAAAAAGAAGGAAAAATATGAGCCATATAAGAGAAACAGACAGAAGTTAATAT
This sequence comes from Carlito syrichta, assembly GCF_000164805.1. Classification (NCBI taxonomy): domain Eukaryota; kingdom Metazoa; phylum Chordata; class Mammalia; order Primates; family Tarsiidae; genus Carlito; species Carlito syrichta. The sequence goes on along the minus strand of NW_007219370.1, from coordinate 174 downwards.
ATTGGGAAGCCAACTGAGAAGAGCATTTCAGAAAGGGAGGACAGTCATCAAGACAAAACTTTAGAGTGGGAGATGGGGTAAACTGAAAAGGGTGTTTGAACAATTTTGAAATCTCTAGGAAACATTAAAAGAATAATTCAAATCTAGTGTTAAGAGTGGTAGAAGTGAGTGTGT
>NW_007219369.1:0-4390 GCF_000164805.1 Carlito syrichta | reverse complement strand
TTATAGTGGTGGTCGCATAACTCTGAATATACCCAAATCTATAAATGCATATTTATTTATTTATTTTTGAGTCAGTATCTCACTCCATTGCCCAGGCTGAAGTGCAGTGGCACATCATGGCCTCCGCAGCCTCATCGTACTGGGCTCAGGGGATCGTTCTGCTCAGCCTTCCAGTAGTTGGGACTACAGGTGCATGCCACCACATCTGGCCAATTTTTTGATATATTGTAGAGATGAGGTCTCACCAAGTTGCTCAGGCTGGTGTCAAACCCCTGAGCTCAGGCAATTCCTTAGATTTAGCCTTCAGAAGTGCTGGGATTACAGGCTTGAGTCACCATGTCTGGCTAAAATGGTGAATTTTATTGTATGTGAATTATGTCTCAGTAAAAAATAAAAATCAGTTTGATACATGTAAAGAAAAAGAGAAGAGAAAACAAACCCTTCACTAGGAGAGTTGGAGGAACTGAAGCCACAACACAGAAAAAGAAGGAAAAATATGAGCCATATAAGAGAAACAGACAGAAGTTAATATATTGGGAAGCCAACTGAGAAGAGCATTTCAGAAAGGGAGGACAGTCATCAAGACAAAACTTTAGAGTGGGAGATGGGGTAAACTGAAAAGGGTGTTTGAACAATTTTGAAATCTCTAGGAAACATTAAAAGAATAATTCAAATCTAGTGTTGAGTGGTAGAAGTGAGTGTGTGTGAGGAGATAGATGTAAGTAATGTGGTTACTTCACTCTTTCAAGCACTTTGTTAATGAAGAAAAGGAACAATATAAAATTAGAACTCAAAGGGGTGGCAATATCATGGAAGCATTTTTAAGCATATAGGAGAATTCAGCATGTGGAGCAAGATAAATGGCAAGTAATTGAATGAGTTATCAGAGGAGGCAGAAGAGAATGAGATTAAGCTTTCAACCCCATGAGCTCAATAAAAGAGGGGTCATGTCCTTTTAAAAGGGAAGAGAAATAGGTTGAGGTTAGTAGCATCAGAAAACTACGATGAGGTCATTTTACAGTGTTTTCCAAAATGTAGTCCACAGGCCTTCCTGCATCAGGATTCACAGGAGTGCACATTAGAATTGCAGATTCCTGAGTTGCACTAAGATCTACTAAATAAGAATGGTTAACATTGGGGAATCTGCCTTTTCATTTGAAAATGTGAACAAATGAGTATCCAGTTAATCAAAGGATTGTCAAGCAGTTTCTGTTGAGGTCAGGAATTTGTAGTGCATCACCTGGAGAGCATGTTGAGCACAGATTATTGGGTCCCAGCACCACAATTTCTAATTGTGGTCTAGGATGAACCCAAGAGTTTATGTTTTTAACAAGTTCTTGAATGATGTGGTTGGCTGCTGGTGCAAGATCCATACTTGGAGAACTGCTGTGGTAGTTTATCGAATTATTCTGTGCTGAATAGCTCATGGCAGGGCAAGCAGAGAAAACTTCTAGCAAGCGTGCTTGAGTCTGAGGACTGACAAGGTAGATCTAATGAAAGGACCAGGGGAGATCTGGAAAGAGAGGACATTGTTGAACAAGGTTACAGACTAGTAGAAAAGCTGGTAAAGATAAAAGAGGCTAAGGACTTGTGAACATAGGGCAGGGATAGTGGGATGGAAGATAACAAAAAGGAAAGTGAAGAATCAAAAATGAAAGAGCAGGATGTTTTGGCCGGAAAGGAAAAGTTTGGAGTTGGAGTTCTTGGAGGTAGTTCATAAGTAATAACATTGTTTCATGTGAAACCATGCTAATAGGCCACAGAAGTAGCAAGCAGATGGTGACAAAATGGAATAGTTTAAAACTGTGAAGCCAATCTGTAGAATTGTCATGCAAATGAATTGCAACCAGGATGATAACAAGGAAGGGATGGAGAAGGGAACTCTGAATCTAGTACTGGAAAGATCAAGAAAATATATTGAAGTCTCAGAGACACAGGTAGAAATTGGCAGAGCTGAAATAAGAAATCAGCTTCTTCTAACTCCAAAGCCCATGTTTTAACTATTACACAGTGATGTCTACTTAAAGAATACTAGTGTGTTAATTCTGAAGGAAGTTACATAAAATTTGTTTCCGTTTTGAAGGTGCTTTGTGACTAGATAATGTCTATGCAATAAATGAATGTGATACTAATCTATTCTATTCCTCCTAGAATGAAATTGCACAATGAAGTCATCTTTTTCAGATAGAATAAGAAGAACTGCTCTAGTAAACAATGCTAAAGATGGTTTAACCTCTCCTTCCAGCTTTTTTGATGCATAAGTGCTGTTGAGTATACTATTTTGGTGTGCAGGAAAAAAATCAGCAGAAATAATTTAGGCATATAACCAATCCAGAGGAAACACAAATGGCCAATAAACATATGAAAAGATGTTAAATCTCACCAGTAATCAGGGAAGTGTAAATTAAAACTACAATAAGAGAGCATCTTTTACTCATCAGACTAACTATAGTTTAAAAGTATGACAATATCAGTATAGAGAAGAAGGATGGACAAACAGATAATCTCATGCCACTCTTGTGGGTATATAAACAGGAATAGCCACTTGGGAGAAAAGTATGATAATATTTAGCAAAATAAGAAAGGTGCCAACCTACAACCTAACATTTCCCTTACTGAATACACACTCTAGGGAAACATTTGACTATGTACACAAAAGGACACATAAATGGATGTTTGCTATAGCATTGCCAAAGATAGCATTAAAAAAAATGAGGACTAACTCAAATGCTCATCAATGAAGAAATGGATAAAATATGAGATCTCCATGAAATGAATTGCTATCCAAATAAAAGGAAGGGATCAGAGCTATAGAAATTAGCAAGGATGACTCGAAAACACTTAATGTTAAATTTTTTTAAAGTTGCAGAATGAAATGTATAGAATGATTTCATATATATAATTTTTCCAAACCCATGGAAATATTGCACCTTGTTTCTGAATTTTTATTGATGTATGTAAAAGCATTAAAAAGGGTGACTATCAAACTCATCATAGTGGTTGTCTCTGGAGAACAGGGAGAGGGCAATGGGTTGGGAATACAGTCAAAGAGGAGTTTTATATCTTATTATATATATATATATAATATATATATATAAAACCTGTGGTTTTTAAAAATGCACACACATACTAAAACAAGAAAAAATATAAAAAGTATTAACATTTTAAACATTTGGGACATGAGAATATGGCTGTTCATTGTATGTTATTCTTTCGAAAAGTTTAATTTTCTAAAAGAAAAATCAAGTGCCTTGGCATTATTCCAGAAAGTCATTTGATTTGTCTCAGGGAAAGAGAAAAATTAGGCTCTGTTGTTAATATTCCGTGACTGGTCCAGACCAGTACACACTGGTGTATGTATTCTCAAGCTAGCTATATGCACATTTTCATCTCTGGAAATCCCAGTGGAATCTGTGAAGAGAGATTCCATTGCAAACTTAGATATTCAAGAAAATCATCATTAAAGAGTGGAATGTGAATGAACTGGCTTCTCCAATAAAGACCAGACAAGAGAAATTCTCCCTGGAGAGAAGTAAAGTACAGAAGATAATAGAGAGAATATTTAGGCTACTTCTACTTCACACAATCTCCTTTCCAGCTGGGCAGCTTCTAACACTCGCTGTTCTTGTCACCATTCTTGGAATAACTTTTGGGTCTCTGTCTGATGCTCTGTCTATGACTATAAACAACTCTTCCTCTACAGTTAGCACAGCCACAGAATAATGACACTGAATTAGAGACATGAATCAAGGCATAAATACTTTTTTTATTATGGTAAAATAAATCACTGGTTATCTGTTTCTACAAGCATAGGCAGAATGTACTTTCTCTTTTTTTAATTATGTACTGAAACTGAGACATCATTTGTTGAATAATATGTGTTTTTAAAATAGAAGAATGCCTACAATGAAAAAAATGATAGGTGATCTTGCAGGTCTTTGGGGCAAACATGAGTGACTACGTTCATACAAAAAAAGAAGAGAAAGAGTCTTAACACCCCCTACATGATAGATAAAGAGGCATAGTAGCAAGGTAGAAAAAGAACAATGAAAGGGAAAGGGGAGAAACAAAGACAAAAGCACAAGAGTCTTTGTAACTCTTTCACCCTGGGCTGAAATTAAAGAAGCAAAGAAAGTGCACCACCAGCATCCCACATTCAGTAGAAGAATATCGAGGCCTTGTGCCAATAAGGACAGTCTAGTGTACACCACAGAAGCAAACAATCCTCAAGTCCTTGTAGCCTAAAGGTTGATTTCTCGCTTCTGTGACCACTCTAGAAGGTTGACTTGGGGCAATGTCCTGCATTGCCATCATCCTCATTTTGAGTCTTAGTCTGATAGAGCAACCACTGTAGGCAAAAGTTGCCAGTCACCATGGCAGAAGAAAAAAA
>NW_007219368.1:0-483 GCF_000164805.1 Carlito syrichta | reverse complement strand
TTACAGGCTTGAGTCACCATGTCTGGCTAAAATGGTGAATTTTATTGTATGTGAATTATGTCTCAGTAAAAAATAAAAATCAGTTTGATACATGTAAAGAAAAGGAGAAGAGAAAACAAACCCTTCACTAGGAGAGTTGGAGGAACTGAAGCCACAACACAGAAAAAGAAGGAAAAATATGAGCCATATAAGAGAAACAGACAGAAGTTAATATATTGGGAAGCCAACTGAGAAGAGCATTTCAGAAAGGGAGGACAGTCATCAAGACAAAACTTTAGAGTGGGAGATGGGGTAAACTGAAAAGGGTGTTTGAACAATTTTGAAATCTCTAGGAAACATTAAAAGAATAATTCAAATCTAGTGTTAAGAGTGGTAGAAGTGAGTGTGTGTGAGGAGATAGATGTAAGTAATGTGGTTACTTCACTCTTTCAAGCACTTTGTTAATGAAGAAAAGGAACAATATAAAATTAGAACTCAAAGGGG
>NW_007219367.1:0-4651 GCF_000164805.1 Carlito syrichta | reverse complement strand
CGGGACAAAATATTGACATACCACATGACTCAGTAAATCCCCTGTAGAGAATATACCAAGAACTCAAATCATTTTATCAAAAAGACACCTGCACAAGCATGTTTTTTGTGGCTCTAATCACAATTGCAAAAAACATGGTGCCAAGCATGTTGCCCATCAAAGCTGGAATGGATAAAATAAATGTTTTATTTACACAGTGGAGTATTATTCAGCCTTAAAAAAGGACAGATATAAGGATTTTGCAGAACGTTTGATGGATATGAGGTAGGCCATTTTCAGTGATTTATCACAGAAAAAAGAAGAGAGTTCCATATGTTCTCACTCATGAGCTGAACTTGATAACTTAGAGTGCTGTAATGAAATGATTTTTAGTCGTGGGAAACTGTTTAGGGGAGTAGTGAGAATGGCAGTGGATGGAGAATGCTAAGGAAAGGAGGGGCATTCCTCATCAACCAGGGACTCTGCATAATCAATGTTTGTATATCTAACTCTAAATTGTACCCCACATTTTTTAAAAAAATTAAATAAATAAATGAAAGCTGTAAAACATGCAACAAACTTTATTTGTTTACTCTACTTTTTATTTTTATTTTTTACTTTAAAAATGGTTACAATTGAGGGTTGGGCCAAAAATGTACATTTTGCAGGGTTTGATTTTTTAAGAATTGTATAATACTCCAATGAAAACTCCTTTTCCTTTTAATACGTTAGAATACATGGTATAATTCTGCATTCAAAATTGACAACTACATTGTTTCTTACATAAATTCTGAATGTTTTTATTCTGCCTAAATTGAAACTAAATTGAGATTCCAGATCTATATCATTCTTAGATAACTGAACCTCGAGACTCAACGTACCAAAGTGCTATTCAGAAGGCAGAATGCATAATAAATATTAGAAATTTTAGAAAATAAAACAATATCTGAATTTAATACAGCTTTTTCCATTCTGAAAATTTGTGTACATTTTCTTGGTGCACTCTGTATTCTCTGCTTGTTAATTTTGATTAAATGTTCCAGATGTGCAATCCTTAGAGAAAAATTTCCCTTATATATTTGAAGGAAATAAAAAAACACATTCCCTTTATATTTTAACGCAATTTATATTTTTAAAAGAGTATTTCCATTGAATCACCTTGTATTTTCTCTACCTAAGACATAATGCTGTGCACTGCAGCAAAGTATCCAATTAATCTGATACGTTTAATCACCAAGCTTTTAAAATCAGGCACACCGAGAAAAGAGAATTTGGGGCCCAATATACATAAACCAAAATAACATGGAGATTTACAAAGTAGTACGTATTTGTGCTTATCTTTTGTATAAAAATTTAGATAATTGAAAATTCTGGAAAATTGACAATGATCTTAGCTAAAGCAATGTTCAAATCCTGTTACAAAAACGGCTCAAAGGTTGTTACATACTACTAAATACATCCAAAATTTTCTAAACTAAAGAAAGTCTAAAATAGTATGACATTGTGCTATAACCAAGCTCCAACAGGATTTGGTGACCATAATAATAAAAGACTACCTCGCGGGCAACACTCTCAGGTCTCCTCTCAGTTTAGGAATTTCTCTGTCCTCTCAATAAATACTGCTTTACAAAAAACAAAAAAGACTACCTCGTTTAGTGGATTCTTGAATGGTCAGTTATCCCTGGAGAAGTTTTTGGATAGGTGTGAAAACATGATTTTCTTCACTTCTTGGGAATGAAATCCACCATGTCTAACACATTTGGCAGAGCACTGTACACAAGCCCTTGAAGCCCAAGGATTGCTCAGTAGTCAAGGTCCCTCCCAGTATGATGTCAAAGTTCTGAGGCTGATGTCATAAATGACAATTTTACATGCTTATTTTCCTGATGTTCCTTACCTCTTTAATATAAAAATTAGCCTTTTAGTCAATCTACAGATTCAATGAAATAACCATTAAGTTAATGTCATTCTTCCCAGCCCTGCTAATTACAATAAAGTATTCATATAAGTAGGACTCGGTGGCTCAGTTTGTAATCCCATGCATTTGGAAGGCTGAGGTGACTGGAGTACCTGAGCCCACGGGTTCAAGACCCAACTGGGCAGTGAGACAACATCTCTACAATAAATGAAAAAATCAGTGAGGCATGGTAGTACATGCCTGTAAATCAGGCTACTTGGAAAGCTGAGGCAGAAGAATCACTGGAGTCAAGCAGGTCAAAACTGCGGTGGCCGTGAGTGGCTACTGCACTCCAGATTGGTGAGAGAATGAGACTCCCAACTCAAAAATAAATAAATAAATAAAGGAATTCATATGAAACCATAAACAATCAAGAATAGCCAAACGAAATTTTTCAAAAGAAACAAAGCAGCAGCTATCACTGTTCAAGCCTTAAAACTTTACTATATGTTTACAGTAATCAACACAGCCTGGTATTGGTACAAGAATAGGTCTATAGGCCAACGGATCAGAACTGAGAATGAAACCCTCAAATTCCCAAACAACACATCTTGGAATAAAACCCCAAGAATCGGTGGGTAATGGAAAACATTTTCGGTAAATGCTGCTGGGAAATGGCTGAACCCTTGCACAAGGTTGAAACAGGACCCCTAACTATCACCATACACATTGATTCTAAGTGGATCAAAGACCTAAACGTAAAACACCAAATTATAAGAATCTTAGAAAACACAGGAGACACCATTATGGAAACTGGAACCGGAAACTAATTCCTCTTCAGAACCCTAAATACCCATGCTGTAAAAAGTAAGTTCAACAAGTGGGATTTCATCAAATTAATATACATCTTCAAAACAAAAGAAACCATCAGAAGAACAGGGAGACAGTCAACAAATTGGGGAAAACGATTCTCCAACTATATATCTATAAAAAAGCATAACATCTAGGATCTACAGGAAACTCAAACACTCAGAAAGAATCAGACAAACATTCCCTTTGAAAAGTGTGCAAAATACGTGATTGGACACTTTTCATAAGAAGGGATGCGGGCAGCCAGCAGACACATGAAAATTGCTAAACTACACTCATCATCAAAGAAATGCAAGTGAGACCAATTTGAAATACCACATACCCCCTGTAAGACTGGCCATCATTAATAAAACAAACAATAACAGAGGCTGGTAAGGATTTGGGAAAAACTAAATGCTTCTAAACTGCATGTGGACTGAAAAGTAGAGTAACATCTTTAAAAAAACAATGTGGTGATTTCTAAAGGGACAAAATATTGACCTTCAATGTGACTCAGTAATTGTTGGGAGTCGGCCACAGAGGCCCACTGAGCATTAGAGATCAGAAAGGGTCCTTGACCCCGAGACCACTAGGATGCGTTTTGGAGCTATTTGACCCCATTCCCTCCCCGTTTCTACTCAGCACTAACCAAATTAAGCTCCTGTTAGCACAAAACATAAAAACTCTGAAAGCAGGATGAACACAAGCTAACTTTAGAAGTTCATTGCTCCCATTCTTCCACAAACTGCAATTTTGGCTTTCATACAACTTATAATTCAAACTCGTGTCACGTCTAAGAGCCTTAGTAATAGTCACAGGTTTCTGGGTCATGATCTTAGGATTTATTGAAGGTGTAAATTGTAGAATATAGTTTTAGAAGACAGTCATTTTGTTGAAAGAACGCGATTGGGTTACTTGCAGGTAGCGCACTGTGAACTTTGATCTGGGGCACATTCTAAACATTCTGGGATGGGTCACTTTCGTTTCTAAAGTAAATACTTAAGCTTCCACAGAATTGTTTAACTTGACATAAATCAATCAGCATAGGATGAAAAAGGTTTATAGGATATGTCAGTCATGGATTAGGTTATCCTTTGTTATGGGATTCTAACATTATCATATGAAAAGGGTTTAAAGGCAATCATATGATTAACTTTTCATTGATTAAGGTTTCTGGTGGGTGGGGGATGCCACTCCCACATCTGACTTGTATATAAAAGACCCGTTGCTATTCCCAATAACACACATCACTTCTGCACTCGACTGGAGTTCAGTCTCTTTCTTTCTCTTTCTCTCTCTCTCTTTCTCTCTTTCTTCTTCCTCCCAATCGCCGACGCCATCTCCACCTTTGAGGTACCCTGATCCTGGCTGGAGCTGGACTCTGGCAAGTGGCGCCTGAACATGGGACCTCAAGGTAAGCTTTATTTTTCTTTTTTGGGATGGATAGGACCTCACCCAGGGTGCTGCACACCCCTCTGTAGAGACAGGCAGAGCAAGGAAGTGCAAGCAGTTAGAGTCATGATAGAATCATGGGCCAGAGTGAATCTAAAGAAAGAAACATGTCTGCTAGTATTTTGAAAATATTGTCCGATAGAGGAACCAATTGGCTTGCCTTTTGCATTCTGTATGCCTTAGCTTTATGGAATATTATCAGAGATGCTTTAAATCCACAGCATGATCTCTCTAAAATTCTGGCCAAAAATAAAGACACTCCCCTGCTGGCCTTTGCCTTGGCGCCTCCTTTATATGATGAATTTTTCTCCGAGAAGGCAATGGAATTGGAGGAGGAAATGATTGGGTATCATAAGTGAAAAAATCTTGGTAATGTTGCCAGGGTACCTCCTCTCATACCCTTTATTAGAATAAGGTGAAAATACCAAATTCACACCTGGGTATGTGTCTCTGGCTAATGTAGGTATGCAGGGA
>NW_007219366.1:0-4617 GCF_000164805.1 Carlito syrichta | reverse complement strand
CAGTAAATCCCCTGTAGAGAATATACCAAGAACTCAAATCATTTATCAAAAAGACACCTGCACAAGCATGTTTTTTGTGGCTCTAATCACAATTGCAAAAAACATGGTGCCAAGCATGTTGCCCATCAAAGCTGGAATGGATAAAATAAATGTTTTATTTACACAGTGGAGTATTATTCAGCCTTAAAAAAGGACAGATATAAGGATTTTGCAGAACGTTTGATGGATATGAGGTAGGCCATTTTCAGTGATTTATCACAGAAAAAAGAAGAGAGTTCCATATGTTCTCACTCATGAGCTGAACTTGATAACTTAGAGTGCTGTAATGAAATGATTTTTAGTTGTGGGAAACTGTTTAGGGGAGTAGTGAGAATGGCAGTGGATGGAGAATGCTAAGGAAAGGAGGGGCATTCCTCATCAACCAGGGACTCTGCATAATCAATGTTTGTATATCTAACTCTAAATTGTACCCCACATTTTTTAAAAAAATTAAATAAATAAATGAAAGCTGTAAAACATGCAACAAACTTTATTTGTTTACTCTACTTTTTATTTTTATTTTTTACTTTAAAAATGGTTACAATTGAGGGTTGGGCCAAAAATGTACATTTTGCAGGGTTTGATTTTTTAAGAATTGTATAATACTCCAATGAAAACTCCTTTTCTTTTTAATACGTTAGAATACATGGTATAATTCTGCATTCAAAATTGACAACTATATTGTTTCTTACATAAATTCTGAATGTTTTATTCTGCCTAAATTGAAACTAAATTGAGATTCCAGATCTATATCATTCTTAGATAACTGAACCTCAGACTCAACGTACCAAAGTGCTATTCAGAAGGCAGAATGCATAATAAATATTAGAAATTTTAGAAAATAAAACAATATCTGAATTTAATACAGCTTTTTCCATTCTGAAAATTTGTGTACATTTTCTTGGTGCACTCTGTATTCTCTGCTTGTTAATTTTGATTAAATGTTCCAGATGTGCAATCCTTAGAGAAAAATTTCCCTTATATATTTGAAGGAAATAAAAAAACACATTCCCTTTATATTTTAACGCAATTTATATTTTTAAAAGAGTATTTCCATTGAATCACCTTGTATTTTCTCTACCTAAGACATAATGCTGTGCACTGCAGCAAAGTATCCAATTAATCTGATACGTTTAATCACCAAGCTTTTAAAATCAGGCACACCGAGAAAAGAGAATTTGGGGCCCAATATACATAAACCAAAATAACATGGAGATTTACAAAGTAGTACGTATTTGTGCTTATCTTTTGTATAAAAATTTAGATAATTGAAAATTCTGGAAAATTGACAATGATCTTAGCTAAAGCAATGTTCAAATCCTGTTACAAAAACGGCTCAAAGGTTGTTACATACTACTAAATACATCCAAAATTTTCTAAACTAAAGAAAGTCTAAAATAGTATGACATTGTGCTATAACCAAGCTCCAACAGGATTTGGTGACCATAATAATAAAAGACTACCTCGCGGGCAACACTCTCAGGTCTCCTCTCAGTTTAGGAATTTCTCTGTCCTCTCAATAAATACTGCTTTACAAAAAACAAAAAAGACTACCTCGTTTAGTGGATTCTTGAATGGTCAGTTATCCCTGGAGAAGTTTTTGGATAGGTGTGAAAACATGATTTTCTTCACTTCTTGGGAATGAAATCCACCATGTCTAACACATTTGGCAGAGCACTGTACACAAGCCCTTGAAGCCCAAGGATTGCTCAGTAGTCAAGGTCCCTCCCAGTATGATGTCAAAGTTCTGAGGCTGATGTCATAAATGACAATTTTACATGCTTATTTTCCTGATGTTCCTTACCTCTTTAATATAAAAATTAGCCTTTTAGTCAATCTACAGATTCAATGAAATAACCATTAAGTTAATGTCATTCTTCCCAGCCCTGCTAATTACAATAAAGTATTCATATAAGTAGGACTCGGTGGCTCAGTTTGTAATCCCATGCATTTGGAAGGCTGAGGTGACTGGAGTACCTGAGCCCACGGGTTCAAGACCCAACTGGGCAGTGAGACAACATCTCTACAATAAATGAAAAAATCAGTGAGGCATGGTAGTACATGCCTGTAAATCAGGCTACTTGGAAAGCTGAGGCAGAAGAATCACTGGAGTCAAGCAGGTCAAAACTGCGGTGGCCGTGAGTGGCTACTGCACTCCAGATTGGTGAGAGAATGAGACTCCAACTCAAAAATAAATAAATAAATAAAGGAATTCATATGAAACCATAAACAATCAAGAATAGCCAAACGAAATTTTTCAAAAGAAACAAAGCAGCAGCTATCACTGTTCAAGCCTTCAAACTTTACTATATGTTTACAGTAATCAACACAGCCTGGTATTGGTACAAGAATAGGTCTATAGGCCAATGGATCAGAACTGAGAATGAAACCCTCAAATTCCCAAACAACACATCTTGGAATAAAACCCCAAGAATCGGTGGGTAATGGAAAACATTTTCGGTAAATGCTGCTGGGAAATGGCTGAACCCTTGCACAAGGTTGAAACAGGACCCCTAACTATCACCATACACATTGATTCTAAGTGGATCAAAGACCTAAACGTAAAACACCAAATTATAAGAATCTTAGAAAACACAGGAGACACCATTATGGAAACTGGAACCGGAAACTAATTCCTCTTCAGAACCCTAAATACCCATGCTGTAAAAAGTAAGTTCAACAAGTGGGATTTCATCAAATTAATATACATCTTCAAAACAAAAGAAACCATCAGAAGAACAGGGAGACAGTCAACAAATTGGGGAAAACGATTCTCCAACTATATATCTATAAAAAAGCATAACATCTAGGATCTACAGGAAACTCAAACACTCAGAAAAATCAGACAAACATTCCCTTTGAAAAGTGTGCAAAATACGTGATTGGACACTTTTCATAAGAAGGGATGCGGGCAGCCAGCAGACACATGAAAATTGCTAAACTACACTCATCATCAAAGAAATGCAAGTGAGACCAATTTGAAATACCACATACCCCCTGTAAGACTGGCCATCATTAATAAAACAAACAATAACAGAGGCTGGTAAGGATTTGGGAAAAACTAAATGCTTCTAAACTGCATGTGGACTGAAAAGTAGAGTAACATCTTTAAAAAAACAATGTGGTGATTTCTAAAGGGACAAAATATTGACCTTCAATGTGACTCAGTAATTGTTGGGAGTCGGCCACAGAGGCCCACTGAGCATTAGAGATCAGAAAGGGTCCTTGACCCCGAGACCACTAGGATGCGTTTTGGAGCTATTTGACCCCATTCCCTCCCCGTTTCTACTCAGCACTAACCAAATTAAGCTCCTGTTAGCACAAAACATAAAAACTCTGAAAGCAGGATGAACACAAGCTAACTTTAGAAGTTCATTGCTCCCATTCTTCCACAAACTGCAATTTTGGCTTTCATACAACTTATAATTCAAACTCGTGTCACGTCTAAGAGCCTTAGTAATAGTCACAGGTTTCTGGGTCATGATCTTAGGATTTATTGAAGGTGTAAATTGTAGAATATAGTTTTAGAAGACAGTCATTTTGTTGAAAGAACGCGATTGGGTTACTTGCAGGTAGCGCACTGTGAACTTTGATCTGGGGCACATTCTAAACATTCTGGGATGGGTCACTTTCGTTTCTAAAGTAAATACTTAAGCTTCCACAGAATTGTTTAACTTGACATAAATCAATCAGCATAGGATGAAAAAGGTTTATAGGATATGTCAGTCATGGATTAGGTTATCCTTTGTTATGGGATTCTAACATTATCATATGAAAAGGGTTTAAAGGCAATCATATGATTAACTTTTCATTGATTAAGGTTTCTGGTGGGTGGGGGATGCCACTCCCACATCTGACTTTGTATATAAAAGACCCGTTGCTATTCCCAATAACACACATCACTTCTGCACTCGACTGGAGTTCAGTCTCTTTCTTTCTCTTTCTCTCTCTCTCTTTCTCTCTTTCTTCTTCCTCCCAATCGCCGACGCCATCTCCACCTTTGAGGTACCCTGATCCTGGCTGGAGCTGGACTCTGGCAAGTGGCGCCTGAACATGGGACCTCAAGGTAAGCTTTATTTTTCTTTTTTGGGATGGATAGGACCTCACCCAGGGTGCTGCACACCCCTCTGTAGAGACAGGCAGAGCAAGGAAGTGCAAGCAGTTAGAGTCATGATAGAATCATGGGCCAGAGTGAATCTAAAGAAAGAAACATGTCTGCTAGTATTTTGAAAATATTGTCCGATAGAGGAACCAATTGGCTTGCCTTTTGCATTCTGTATGCCTTAGCTTTATGGAATATTATCAGAGATGCTTTAAATCCACAGCATGATCTCTCTAAAATTCTGGCCAAAAATAAAGACACTCCCCTGCTGGCCATAGCCTTGGCGCCTCCTTTATATGATGAATTTTTCTCCGAGAAGGCAATGGAATTGGAGGAGGAAATGATTGGGTATCATAAGTGAAAAAATCTTGGTAATGTTGCCAGGGTACCTCCTCTCATACCCTTTATTAGAATAAGGTGAAAATACCAAATTCACACCTGGGTATGTGTCTCTGGCTAATGTAGGTATGCAGGGA
>NW_007219365.1:0-4520 GCF_000164805.1 Carlito syrichta | reverse complement strand
AAAAAACATGGTGGCAAGCATGTTGCCCATCAAAGCTGGAATGGATAAAATAAATGTTTTATTTACACAGTGGAGTATTATTCAGCCTAAAAAAGGACAGATATAAGGATTTTGCAGAACGTTTGATGGATATGAGGTAGGCCATTTTCAGTGATTTATCACAGAAAAAAGAAGAGAGTTCCATATGTTCTCACTCATGAGCTGAACTTGATAACTTAGAGTGCTGTAATGAAATGATTTTTAGTCGTGGGAAACTGTTTAGGGGAGTAGTGAGAATGGCAGTGGATGGAGAATGCTAAGGAAAGGAGGGGCATTCCTCATCAACCAGGGACTCTGCATAATCAATGTTTGTATATCTAACTCTAAATTGTACCCCACATTTTTTAAAAAAATTAAATAAATAAATGAAAGCTGTAAAACATGCAACAAACTTTATTTGTTTACTCTACTTTTTATTTTTATTTTTTACTTTAAAAATGGTTACAATTGAGGGTTGGGCCAAAAATGTACATTTTGCAGGGTTTGATTTTTTAAGAATTGTATAATACTCCAATGAAAACTCCTTTTCCTTTTAATACGTTAGAATACATGGTATAATTCTGCATTCAAAATTGACAACTACATTGTTTCTTACATAAATTCTGAATGTTTTATTCTGCCTAAATTGAAACTAAATTGAGATTCCAGATCTATATCATTCTTAGATAACTGAACCTCGAGACTCAACGTACCAAAGTGCTATCAGAAGGCAGAATGCATAATAAATATTAGAAATTTTAGAAAATAAAACAATATCTGAATTTAATACAGCTTTTTCCATTCTGAAAATTTGTGTACATTTTCTTGGTGCACTCTGTATTCTCTGCTTGTTAATTTTGATTAAATGTTCCAGATGTGCAATCCTTAGAGAAAAATTTCCCTTATATATTTGAAGGAAATAAAAAAACACATTCCCTTTATATTTTAACGCAATTTATATTTTTAAAAGAGTATTTCCATTGAATCACCTTGTATTTTCTCTACCTAAGACATAATGCTGTGCACTGCAGCAAAGTATCCAATTAATCTGATACGTTTAATCACCAAGCTTTTAAAATCAGGCACACCGAGAAAAGAGAATTTGGGGCCCAATATACATAAACCAAAATAACATGGAGATTTACAAAGTAGTACGTATTTGTGCTTATCTTTTGTATAAAAATTTAGATAATTGAAAATTCTGGAAAATTGACAATGATCTTAGCTAAAGCAATGTTCAAATCCTGTTACAAAAACGGCTCAAAGGTTGTTACATACTACTAAATACATCCAAAATTTTCTAAACTAAAGAAAGTCTAAAATAGTATGACATTGTGCTATAACCAAGCTCCAACAGGATTTGGTGACCATAATAATAAAAGACTACCTCGCGGGCAACACTCTCAGGTCTCCTCTCAGTTTAGGAATTTCTCTGTCCTCTCAATAAATACTGCTTTACAAAAAACAAAAAAGACTACCTCGTTTAGTGGATTCTTGAATGGTCAGTTATCCCTGGAGAAGTTTTTGGATAGGTGTGAAAACATGATTTTCTTCACTTCTTGGGAATGAAATCCACCATGTCTAACACATTTGGCAGAGCACTGTACACAAGCCCTTGAAGCCCAAGGATTGCTCAGTAGTCAAGGTCCCTCCCAGTATGATGTCAAAGTTCTGAGGCTGATGTCATAAATGACAATTTTACATGCTTATTTTCCTGATGTTCCTTACCTCTTTAATATAAAAATTAGCCTTTTAGTCAATCTACAGATTCAATGAAATAACCATTAAGTTAATGTCATTCTTCCCAGCCCTGCTAATTACAATAAAGTATTCATATAAGTAGGACTCGGTGGCTCAGTTTGTAATCCCATGCATTTGGAAGGCTGAGGTGACTGGAGTACCTGAGCCCACGGGTTCAAGACCCAACTGGGCAGTGAGACAACATCTCTACAATAAATGAAAAAATCAGTGAGGCATGGTAGTACATGCCTGTAAATCAGGCTACTTGGAAAGCTGAGGCAGAAGAATCACTGGAGTCAAGCAGGTCAAAACTGCGGTGGCCGTGAGTGGCTACTGCACTCCAGATTGGTGAGAGAATGAGACTCCAACTCAAAAATAAATAAATAAATAAAGGAATTCATATGAAACCATAAACAATCAAGAATAGCCAAACGAAATTTTTCAAAAGAAACAAAGCAGCAGCTATCACTGTTCAAGCCTTCAAACTTTACTATATGTTTACAGTAATCAACACAGCCTGGTATTGGTACAAGAATAGGTCTATAGGCCAATGGATCAGAACTGAGAATGAAACCCTCAAATTCCCAAACAACACATCTTGGAATAAAACCCCAAGAATCGGTGGGTAATGGAAAACATTTTCGGTAAATGCTGCTGGGAAATGGCTGAACCCTTGCACAAGGTTGAAACAGGACCCCTAACTATCACCATACACATTGATTCTAAGTGGATCAAAGACCTAAACGTAAAACACCAAATTATAAGAATCTTAGAAAACACAGGAGACACCATTATGGAAACTGGAACCGGAAACTAATTCCTCTTCAGAACCCTAAATACCCATGCTGTAAAAAGTAAGTTCAACAAGTGGGATTTCATCAAATTAATATACATCTTCAAAACAAAAGAAACCATCAGAAGAACAGGGAGACAGTCAACAAATTGGGGAAAACGATTCTCCAACTATATATCTATAAAAAAGCATAACATCTAGGATCTACAGGAAACTCAAACACTCAGAAAAATCAGACAAACATTCCCTTTGAAAAGTGTGCAAAATACGTGATTGGACACTTTTCATAAGAAGGGATGCGGGCAGCCAGCAGACACATGAAAATTGCTAAACTACACTCATCATCAAAGAAATGCAAGTGAGACCAATTTGAAATACCACATACCCCCTGTAAGACTGGCCATCATTAATAAAACAAACAATAACAGAGGCTGGTAAGGATTTGGGAAAAACTAAATGCTTCTAAACTGCATGTGGACTGAAAAGTAGAGTAACATCTTTAAAAAAACAATGTGGTGATTTCTAAAGGGACAAAATATTGACCTTCAATGTGACTCAGTAATTGTTGGGAGTCGGCCACAGAGGCCCACTGAGCATTAGAGATCAGAAAGGGTCCTTGACCCCGAGACCACTAGGATGCGTTTTGGAGCTATTTGACCCCATTCCCTCCCCGTTTCTACTCAGCACTAACCAAATTAAGCTCCTGTTAGCACAAAACATAAAAACTCTGAAAGCAGGATGAACACAAGCTAACTTTAGAAGTTCATTGCTCCCATTCTTCCACAAACTGCAATTTTGGCTTTCATACAACTTATAATTCAAACTCGTGTCACGTCTAAGAGCCTTAGTAATAGTCACAGGTTTCTGGGTCATGATCTTAGGATTTATTGAAGGTGTAAATTGTAGAATATAGTTTTAGAAGACAGTCATTTTGTTGAAAGAACGCGATTGGGTTACTTGCAGGTAGCGCACTGTGAACTTTGATCTGGGGCACATTCTAAACATTCTGGGATGGGTCACTTTCGTTTCTAAAGTAAATACTTAAGCTTCCACAGAATTGTTTAACTTGACATAAATCAATCAGCATAGGATGAAAAAGGTTTATAGGATATGTCAGTCATGGATTAGGTTATCCTTTGTTATGGGATTCTAACATTATCATATGAAAAGGGTTTAAAGGCAATCATATGATTAACTTTTCATTGATTAAGGTTTCTGGTGGGTGGGGGATGCCACTCCCACATCTGACTTTGTATATAAAAGACCCGTTGCTATTCCCAATAACACACATCACTTCTGCACTCGACTGGAGTTCAGTCTCTTTCTTTCTCTTTCTCTCTCTCTCTTTCTCTCTTTCTTCTTCCTCCCAATCGCCGACGCCATCTCCACCTTTGAGGTACCCTGATCCTGGCTGGAGCTGGACTCTGGCAAGTGGCGCCTGAACATGGGACCTCAAGGTAAGCTTTATTTTTCTTTTTTGGGATGGATAGGACCTCACCCAGGGTGCTGCACACCCCTCTGTAGAGACAGGCAGAGCAAGGAAGTGCAAGCAGTTAGAGTCATGATAGAATCATGGGCCAGAGTGAATCTAAAGAAAGAAACATGTCTGCTAGTATTTTGAAAATATTGTCCGATAGAGGAACCAATTGGCTTGCCTTTTGCATTCTGTATGCCTTAGCTTTATGGAATATTATCAGAGATGCTTTAAATCCACAGCATGATCTCTCTAAAATTCTGGCCAAAAATAAAGACACTCCCCTGCTGGCCATAGCCTTGGCGCCTCCTTTATATGATGAATTTTTCTCCGAGAAGGCAATGGAATTGGAGGAGGAAATGATTGGGTATCATAAGTGAAAAAATCTTGGTAATGTTGCCAGGGTACCTCCTCTCATACCCTTTATTAGAATAAGGTGAAAATACCAAATTCACACCTGGGTATGTGTCTCTGGCTAATGTAGGTATGCAGGGA
>NW_007219364.1:0-4251 GCF_000164805.1 Carlito syrichta | reverse complement strand
CTCCCCCCACCCCATTCTTTTGCTTTCCATGGTTTCAGTTACTTGCAGTCAACTGTAATCCAAAAATATTAAATGAAAAATTCCAGAAATAAACAATTTATATGTTTTAAATGGCATGCTGTTCTGAGTATCATGATGAAATCTTGTACTGTCCTGCTCTGTCCTGCCTGGATATGATTTGTCCAGCTACTTTGTAGAAGCTACTTGTCCAAATCTTCAACATCTGCTCCTCCTGACATCCAACCATTGATATTGCCATTGCTAGATGATCCAGGATCACCCAAAGCAAATGATCCTCCTTTTGACAGTATGTAAGCAGTTCAACAGTAACCTCACATGGTCACAATACCTATGTCACTCCCCTCACTTCATCTCATTACATAAGCATGTAATTTCACATCACAAGATGGGTGAGTACAGTGCAATAAAATATTTTCAGAAAGAGTGAGAGATCACCCTCATATAACTTTTATTCCAGTATATTCTTAGAATTGTTCCATTTTATTATAGTTGGTGTTAATCTCTTAATATGCTTAATTCATAAATTAAACTATCATATGTAGGTATGTTATATATGTATAGAAAAAAAAGTATACACATGATTCAGTACTGTCTGTAGCTTCAGGCATCCTCTGGGGATCTTGAAATATATCCCTCACAAATAAGGAGGAACTATTATAGTCCAGACATTTTTTTTTCTAGTGGTGCAGATTTGTTTTTAGTCTACCTACTTATTGTGAGTTAAGACCTAATTGGGTCTCAAGACTATTGTTCCTGTCTCAATTCCTTATACACCAGAACCCATTCCTCTTCTAGCATCCAGAGCAACTGCATCAGCTATTCCAATACTCAGTTCACATTGTTTCCAGTTAGGATACTTAGAGATTTCTTACTTGCAAGCTCATCAAGGTAATGAGATGTTTATAACTGGATAAAATATGTTTTATTCATTATTTCTAAGTGTCTGTAGCGGGATGGTTTTAAGATTAATCTTAGTTTACCAAATATCCAGAATTGGAAAATGTGTCTTCAACATAAAGCTCTTTACCCTGGCACCAAATATTATATTTTCACTCTTTACTCTATAAAATAGTATGTGCGTGTGCACGTTTATATAGAAAAGCTTAATATATAATTAAAAAGTCATTTTATATCCAACATTATTTGAGTGTATTTAATAAAAACAGAATTATCTAACTAAAAATTAGTCAAAGAAGAAAAAGAAATGTTCTATTTCCAAATAACCCATAGATCAAAAGTAAATTGTAAGTTATATAGACATTAAATGAAGGAAAAAGAGAACTTTATAATAATACCTTAAAATAAAACTAAAGCAATTTTCAATGAGAGAAGAAATGTATATATGTATATATATATGTATATATATGTATATATATAATCATTAAGGAAATAAAGTGAATGAATTGAATTTTTGATGTAAGAGCTTAAAATGAACAGAAATAGAGAAGAATTAAGTAAAAAGAAAATGCATGCATAATTAGTAATACCTAAAACAAAAAAACTGACATGGAGATCCTATTCAGTAAGTGGTACTGGGAAAACTGGCTGATGACATGCAAAATATTAAAACAAGATCCCTACCAGTCACCATACACAAAAATCAACTCTGAGTGGATCAAAAACCTAAATGTAAAACCTCAAACTACAAGTACTTTAGAAGATACAGGATACTCTCTTATATAAATTGGAACTGGTAACCAATTTCCTGAACAAAACCCCAAATACCCATGCCATAAGAGGTGAGATAGACAAGTGGTAACTCATCACACTGGACAAGCTTCTGCAAAGCAAAAGAAGCCATCAAGAGAGTGTGGAGACAGCCCACAGACTGAGAAAAAATATTTGCCAACTGTATGTCTGACAAAGGTCTAATATTTAGGATCTATAGCAAACTCAAATGTGGCAAAAAGAAAAAAAAAAACAAACAGCTCCATTCAAATTGGGAAAAATATATGAATAGACAGTTCTCAGAAGAATAGATATGAGTGGACAACAGATACATGAAAAAATACTCAGCCTCACTAGTCATCAAAGAAATGGAAATTAAAACCACACTAAGATACCACCTAACTCCAGTAAGGAGTTATCATCAATAAGTCAAAAAACAACAGATGCTGGAGAGGATGGGTGAAAAAGGAACACTTCTACACTGTTGGTGGGATCATAAATGAGTACAACCTCTGTGGAAAACAGTGTGGCAAATCTTAAATGATCTAAAACCTGCCATATGACCCTGCAATCTCCCTATTGGGAATATGCCCGGAAGAACTCAAATCATTCTGTTAAAAAGATACCTGCACACGTATGTTTACTGCAGCATTGTTCATAGTAGGAAGAACATGGAACCAACCATGTTGCCAATCAAAAAATAAATTAAAAAAAAGAAATTAAAAATGTGGTACATATACACGATGGAATATTATGCAGCCATAGAGAGGAACAAAATCATGAACTTCGCAGCAACCTGGATGGACTTAGAATCTATAATACTGAGTGATATTCCTCACAAACAAAGAACTGAGTATCACATGTTCTCAATCATAAGCAGACCTTGAACAATTATGGTAATACTATAAGGAAAAGATTGGCAGTAGTGGAAATCTGCCTGGGGAAGCTGGGGGCACACCTCATCAACAGAGATACCTGCATAATGAACATTTGTATAATTAACCCTGAATTGTATCCCACATCTTTTAAATAAAAAAGAGAATAATAATAATTTGATAAACTCTAGTGAAGTAGATATCCTGAAATCTGTTAAAACAAAAATAATAAATATTGAAAGATAATATAAATCACCAAAGACATGGTTAGGTTTGTAAATCATAAGATAATATTATTTTAATTTATTTTAAAGTCAAAAAAAGTGAAGCTTGTGCATTAAATGTTGCCTGAAGATGATTTTCTGTTTGATTTTGGTTTTATCATTTTGCTGTTATACAAAATACAAATTTTACACATAAAGATTATTGTATAGGGATACATCTTATAGATAACAGATTTATTAAGATATTTTTGCCAGGTTCAGTGGCTCAGTCTGTAATCCCGTGCTTTGGGAGGCTGAGGTGAGTGGATTCCCTGGGCCTGTGGGTTCGAGACCTGCCTGGGCAACTTGGCAAGACCTCATCTGTACAGTAAAATCAAAAATTAGCCGGGCATGGTAGTGCACTGTGGGGGCCCACCCCATGAGGGTCGTGGGATGTGTGGAAGGAGAGATGGATAGGCGAACGATGATCATATACCAGACACCTGCTACTTGAACAGATGACAATTTAATGCTAGTTAATACAGAACTTTTATACCATTTTTGAAGGGGCAAGACAAAGAAAACTCTTTCATATTCATATCTTTTAAAAGTTACCAGCTAGTGGTCTTAGTAGCGAACAAACCAAGATTCCCATAGGCTTTAGTAGCAAACAAACCAAGATTGCATGGGCTTTTAGGCAACGTCTTATTCATAAAGCCCACAATGACACTCTCAGTCCAATGTCCCAAATTACAAATGTTTCAAGAAAGTTTCTTTAAGTGTATATTTCTTTATGTGTCAGGAATATTCTCATCTTAGACTCTTATGTTCTTCAGAGTCCTGTGATCGCCTCCCTTGTCCAGGTGTCCTCGTTACTTTTCTCTTATCTTGCAGTGCTTGTTTCTAAAGAGAACTCAAAAGAAGCTTTTGGTAATGTTTCCTGGGCCCCTCAAGGTTACTTTCTGTTTTAGCTGATCTGTCATAAAAGTGTCTGATTATTATATTCTGAGTTCAGTGAAAACCTACTTTATAAATGTTAACTTAGAGTTTTAACTATAGTATTATGTAGAAACCTTAATATTAATCCTTATCCTAAGTTAGTGAAAGCAATGTTATAAATCACCTACATAACTCCTAGATAAGTGTTGGAACTATAATGAATTCATAATGAACTACTATAAACTTGTGCTTCTAAAAATCCTTATGTTTAAACACTAAACTGCATAATCCTAAATCCAATAAGGAGTGAATATACTTATATCATTTATACTTAAACAATGTCTAGTAACTTATAACCAAGTGAAAGAAAGCATTCTTGATGTGCTTCAGAGTTTAACCCTTGCATATGTTAGAAAAGGCCAAGTGGCATAGTGGGAAAAATGGGAAAATAAACCATGATGTTTCCAGGTTAGCTGTGATTCTTTGCATAAACATGCCATCTTCTTCTTCCACGACTGCACAGAATTTCTTCAGCTGTATCAACA
>NW_007219363.1:0-709 GCF_000164805.1 Carlito syrichta | reverse complement strand
CGAAGAACTGTATCTTGACTTCCAACCCCTTCATGTCAATAAATTATTCTTGGCATTTTGCTTTCATTAGAAGATTTTGGTACCGGCATTCTGAGTTTTATTTTGTTTTGTTTTTGGAGTTGGAGTCTCACTCTGTCGCCCAGACTAGAGTGCAGTGGCCACTCCCAGCCACCGCAGCCTCAACCTGCTGGGCTCCGGCGATCCTTCTGCCTCAGCCTTCTAAGTAGCCGGAATTACAGGCGTGCGCTACCACACCCGGCTAATTTTTTGATTTATTGTAGAGATGAGGTCTCGCCTGCCCAGGTGGGTCTCGAACCCATGGGTTCAGGCAATCCACTCACCTCAGCCTCCCAAAGGCATGGGATTACAGGCTGAGCCACTGAGCCTGGCTGATTCTGAGTTTCAAGAATCACTAAATCAGTGGTGTTTTGTAACTCAGTTGTGTTTTCAGTGATGTGTCACCTACACTTCCAGGTGAGACAAACATTTTCATCCTCCATCTTCAACTTCATCATGAACAACCATCTAACCTCTGGTCACATTCCTTTGTTCTAGTTTCCTCTATTAATTGTTTCTTGTCTCTCTTTCTTCCCCTCTGAGACTGCACAGAATGCTGTATAATCTCTTCCCCAATTCTCACACACCCCACTTTACACTGCTAACACCTGGTGCTTTAGATTTTCAGTTGAGTGTTGCCAACCTGAGGAAG
>NW_007219362.1:0-790 GCF_000164805.1 Carlito syrichta | reverse complement strand
TTTTATTTTGTTTTGTTTTTGGAGTTGGAGTCTCACTCTGTCGCCCAGACTAGAGTGCAGTGGCCACTCCCAGCCACTGCAGCCTCGACCTGCTGGGCTCCGGCGATCCTTCTGCCTCAGCCTTCTAAGTAGCCGGAATTACAGGCGTGCGCTACCACACCCTGCTAATTTTTTGATTTATTGTAGAGATGAGGTCTCGCCTGCCCAGGTGGGTCTCGAACCCATGGGTTCAGGCAATCCACTCACCTCAGCCTCCCAAAGGCATGGGATTACAGGCTGAGCCACTGAGCCTGGCTGATTCTGAGTTTCAAGAATCACTAAATCAGTGGTGTTTTGTAACTCAGTTGTGTTTTCAGTGATGTGTCACCTACACTTCCAGGTGAGACAAACATTTTCATCCTCCATCTTCAACTTCATCATGAACAACCATCTAACCTCTGGTCACATTCCTTTGTTCTAGTTTCCTCTATTAATTGTTTCTTGTCTCTCTTTCTTCCCCTCTGAGACTGCACAGAATGCTGTATAATCTCTTCCCCAATTCTCACACACCCCACTTTACACTGCTAACACCTGGTGCTTTAGATTTTCAGTTGAGTGTTGCCAACCTGAGGAAGGCTTCCGTCTTCTAGGTCGGATCAGGTCCTACAATTTCTCACAGCAATTCTACCATTCCCTCATCAGTGATGTGGAAGTACGAAAATTGGAGTGCTAATGATACAATAGTTCATTGTTATTTTGTTGTTGACTAGTTGTGTCTACTTCTCTGTCAAGCAATCAATCACAAAAATCA
>NW_007219361.1:0-5170 GCF_000164805.1 Carlito syrichta | reverse complement strand
GAAAAAGACAAATATATGAATTTTGCAGCAACTTGGATGGATTTGGAGTCGATCCTACTCAGTGATTTATCACAGAAACAAAGAACAGAGTTCCATATGTTCTCACTCATAAATGAATCTTGAACATTATAATGCTATAAGAAAGCAATTTGCAGTAATGGGAAACTGTTGGGGGGGGTGGGATAGGTAGTTGAGGGAAACTGCTAGGGGAGGGAGGGGCATACCTCGTCAACAAGGGTACCTGCATGATCAATGTTTATAAACCTAACCCTGAAATATACCCCAGGTCTCTAAAATAAACATTTTTTAAAAATGCATTTGATAATTATAAGTAGTCTAAAGATGATTTAAAGTATATGGAAGGATGTTAATAGGTTATATGCTAATACTATGCCATTTTGTATCTAGAACATGAATATCTTTGAATTTGGGTATCTGTGGCAAGTCCTAGAACCAATCTCCCACAGTTACCAAGGGAAGACTGTATTCATTCTTTGTTTTCTCTTTAAAAAATTTTTTATTTTAAAGATGTGGTGTACAATTCAGGGTTAGGTATACAAATGCACATTATACGGTTATCCTTGTTGAAGAAATATGTCCCTCCCTTCGTCTGGTAGTTCCGACTGCTGTCAATCCTTTTCTCTAGTAAACACTAAGTGATCTATCACAGAAACAAAGAACTGAGTAGCCCATGCTCTCACTCATAAATGGACCTTGAACAATCTCCCTTTGTTTTTAAGTAATTTTATTTTGTGCTCATTTTGAAGTTTACCCCATCAAATCCTAGGTACTGACCCTGGGTAAGCAACCTCAACATTCTGTGTCTCCTTGCCTGTAACAAATGGACACAAGAGTATCTAGCTGGTACAGCTGCTATATGGATTTTAGCATGATAAATGTAGGGGTTAAAATTAAGGCTGGGTGCAGTGGCTCAGTCTGTAATCCCAGCAGTTTGGGAGACCAAGGCAAGAGGATTGCCTGAGCCCAGAAGTTCGAGACCAGCCTGGGCAACTTGGTGAGACCTCATTTCTACAATAAATCACAAAAACTAGCAGGTCGTGGTGGCATGCGTTTCTAGTTCCAGCTACTTGGAAGGCTGAGGCAGAAGGATCAACTAAGCCCAGCAGGTGGAAGCAGCTACAGTGGTCATGAGTGTGCCACTGCATTCCAGGCTGAGTGACAGGAGTGAGACTCCAACATCATCATCATCATCATCATCATCATCATCATCATCATCATCATCATCATAGGGATAAAGACGTAGCACACGCTCCATAAATGTTAGCGATTGCTATGGTTGGTGTTAGTGGTGGTCATAGTGGTGGTAATAATGGTAGTGGTAATATCACCTTGCTGGGATTTTTCCACTTACCAGATTTTGGAAAGGGTATTATTCAGGTCCTAATATAATTATTCAGTTGTTGAGAATTGTGCTAAAGTGTGCTAATGTATTGCAGAAGCCAATATCATAAATAACTTTGATAAAGTGTAATCATACTGATTGTCCTGCCTAAAACTCTCTGTATCTTAGAAATTCTGTAGAGTATATAACATAATATTTAAATTTAGAAAACATGCACAACTAGCAGTGGAGAGCTAAAACCGCTAACTAGTTGTCAAAAGCTCAATTTTCAGTGAGCCATTAACTATTTTTTTGTTTACTTACATTGCAGGTTAATTGTATGAACTTCAAGCTACAAATTCCAATGCTTAGCTCAGCTCTGAATCTACTTGACTGCACAAATACCTCTCCTCAGCTTTCTCTCTCTTTTTTTTCTTTTTTGGTTTCTCTAATGTAAATGGCCTCCTGTGTGACCTATAGAAATAACACCGCATTTAAAAAGAATATTCAAAATTAATTAAAAAGATTAAAGACCTAACACTTTGACTTTGACCCCAACAGAGCTGACATACCAAGGACCTTTGTGTCTGAATCCTGAATACCAAATAAGCACCTTTTATTATAACCTTGAGACAGAGACATTTTCTTCCTGTGCCATTAATAGAAAATGAGCATTAGAGCAGGATTAAACTTTTAGTAATATGCACATCAAGCAAAACTTTATAGCAACAAGATTACATATTTAGTAATCTTGGTAAGAATGTTGCTGCTAAATTGTGATGTTAACAAAGCACTCTCTGAAGATACTTTGAAAAGTCAACTCAAAAAAAGAAAAGAAAAGAAACAGGCTTAAATCCACTCCAATTGGTATTGAAGAAAGATTCACTTGAAATACAAATAATGTGTTCATGAAATCTCAAAAAGGTTTAGCATAGCAGTATCTCTTCTTAAGACTAAGAAAAGGCTGCGAGTGATAGCAGTGCTTGGTAGTCTGTAATTCCTTAGAGTTTTCCAATTAGGCATTACCGACATTTTGGACTAGGCTAATTCTTTTTTGTGGTTGCCTTATAAAGAGCAAGGGGTTTAGCAGCGTGCAGTAAGACAGGGATCCAAGACCTGGTTTGTATTTTCCACTTCTGTCCTCCAAGGTGCTGTCAGCAGCATGTTCCAATAATTTAGGGGTTAGTATGTTGGGAGACATAAAGTTGATATTTCTTTCTTGACCCCAGCTGCATTCCATATAGTTCATACATGTTTTCCTCTCTTTCATTAACTACCATCTCTATTCTTGTATAAAAATCTTCATCTCTGTACCTTTGAAATACTCAAACTTTCCTTTTTCAGCCAATCCACTTCCTCTAGTTTCACCTTATTTAAGTTCCCTATCACCTCTCTTAAATTGTTTCTTTGAGCAGTATTTTGTAGTTCTCATTGTAAAGGCAAAGGTTATAATAAAAATTTTTTTTAAAAATGTGTCTTAGGCAATTTTTCAAAACCCATTACCAAAGATGAATTAGTTTCTCTACTGTCAACCTCAAACTTTCCCAATTAGCTTTAATGCAGAATTTCTGAATGTCAGCACTTTGATATGTACAGTGGATAATTCTTTATTGTGGGTGGTTATCCTGTGCATTGTGAAAAGTTTAATAGTAGCCTTGGCCTGTATGGACTAGATACCAGTAACATTACCAACTCAGTGTGACAACCAAACTTGTCACCAAACATTGACAAATGCTCCCTGGGCAAAGGAGGAGGCAAAAATCATACGCATTTGAGAAGCATTGGCTCAGTTCAGTACTTCTCAAACTATCTTTGAAAAAGAACTAGTGTTTTTTTTTTCCTTTGTTTAATGCCAATCTATTTTAGGCTGACACTCTTGTAAACACTGATGCCCATTTTTTGCATTTATCTGGTTGCATTCAGATATCAAAATGTTTGGGAGTGGTATTAGTTTATGTAGGACACTAAAATAAAGTAGCACAGATCTAGTAGTGGTTGTATTAACACTTTATGTAATAAGATGTAAACGAATTTATTTATTGATTTGTTTATCCTTTTTTTCCTTTTTTTAGACAAGGTCTCTCTCTATCACCCAGGCTAGAGTATAGTTGTGTGACCATAGCTCACTGTGGCCTTGAACTACTGAGCTCAAGCAATCCTCATGTCTCAGCCTCCTGAGTAGCAGGAATTACAGGCATGAATCACCTTTCTTGACTGCAGAAAGATTAATAATATTACAACACACAAAGATCTGAACACAGATAAGCAGAGCTTATGCATTCAAAATATCAGAGTGTTCCTCAGAAGAGGATATAATGCATGTGAACAATGGTATTCTGTGCAACAACCAAAAAAACCTTCAAATAATGCCTAAACATGTATTTCTTGAATGAATATGCATAAAGTTTGTAAGTTTAAACTTCACAGAAGTGAGCATCAAAATAGCAAAGACCATGTCTGCACATCATCAAGCAAAGTGATAAGCATATACATATTAATTTCCCAGCAAATGTGCACTAAATTGATGAGTAAATTATTCATTTCCTTTTTTAACATATTACCAGTTAATAAATAAATGAGTGAGTGAACAAAGGATTAATGGAATAGAAGATTTTCCTGGGAAAGGTGGTGAAAAATCTCCCCACATAAGGGACACAGATGAGAGTCTCCTTGACTGTCCACAAGGTTTGGGCTGTTGAGATGATGTATTGTATGAACATGCATGTCAGAGCTTGGTGTAAATATGTGATGTTTATAAATCAAGATACAGATAACTGGCCAAATAAATGAGGTGGTGGTGCTGAAATTCAATTCCAGAAAAAGTTTGCTCATTTGTCCTTGAGGGCGTATATAAAAGTATGTATGAGTGAATGAATGAGCTGTATGTCTGTGGTCCATATAGATGCCCTACTTTCCACAGCTTCAGAACTGCACCGTTTAATCAAAGTGGCAAGGTTATATAAATTGTGTCTCTGAAACAGAACTCAGTCTTGGTTTCAAATGATTTTATGATGTCAACTCAACAACTTGATCATATTGCTTGTGTTGTAAAATGTTAAGACAGCTCTCAGACTGTTTTTAATTTACTGTTTTGGTGTGGATTCACTCTAGTTCTGTAGCATTCTGTCAGCAATATTTTCCTATTGAATGTCAATGAGATGTTCTACTGTGATTTCCTGTTTTTTAAGCCAATATTCCAAGTGAATTACAAAACATGTAAGTGCTGATTGACATAGAAGAAATGTTTGCATTCTTTTAGCACAGAGCACTTTCATATTTTAAATTACCAAAATATCACACCATTTTCCCTAACAGTAAGTATACTCATATTTATTTGGTGAGTATATCAAATATATATACATATATATGTATAGTTATATATGTAAAGTGTGAGTGTGTTGATTCTATATTATTTCATATTAAATATATTTCAAGAAAAAACTACACAAAAGAAATTACTGTTATGCTTAATTCCATAGAAGCCATTTTCAAAAATGTTTTGGATCAATTTTCTATAAACATTAAATTTTCAGAAGAGGAATCAGAAAAGAAAGGATATATTTATTACATTTTGAAAGCAGCTACCTTCACTTTTAGTAGTTGCATGGTATAACTTTAACAAAAACTGTTTTTTAGAAATATACAAATCAATTATTTTTTAAAGAAATCTATTTGTAAAATTCTATGTCTACAGTACTTTAGAAGTGATTGTATACATTAGGCACAAAATTATTCACAGAGGGTTTCTTTTAGTACCTTTTTACTCTGATGAAATTACAGTACACTTCCACTAACACTTAATGAAAAAGAGAAGTGTTAAAGCCATTA
>NW_007219360.1:0-5561 GCF_000164805.1 Carlito syrichta | reverse complement strand
GAAAAAGACAAATATATGAATTTTGCAGCAACTTGGATGGATTTGGAGTCGATCCTACTCAGTGATTTATCACAGAAACAAAGAACAGAGTTCCATATGTTCTCACTCATAAATGAATCTTGAACATTATAATGCTATAAGAAAGCAATTTGCAGTAATGGGAAACTGTTGGGGGGGGTGGGATAGGTAGTTGAGGGAAACTGCTAGGGGAGGGAGGGGCATACCTCGTCAACAAGGGTACCTGCATGATCAATGTTTATAAACCTAACCCTGAAATATACCCCAGGTCTCTAAAATAAACATTTTTTAAAAATGCATTTGATAATTATAAGTAGTCTAAAGATGATTTAAAGTATATGGAAGGATGTTAATAGGTTATATGCTAATACTATGCCATTTTGTATCTAGAACATGAATATCTTTGAATTTGGGTATCTGTGGCAAGTCCTAGAACCAATCTCCCACAGTTACCAAGGGAAGACTGTATTCATTCTTTGTTTTCTCTTTAAAAAATTTTTTATTTTAAAGATGTGGTGTACAATTCAGGGTTAGGTATACAAATGCACATTATACGGTTATCCTTGTTGAAGAAATATGTCCCTCCCTTCGTCTGGTAGTTCCGACTGCTGTCAATCCTTTTCTCTAGTAAACACTAAGTGATCTATCACAGAAACAAAGAACTGAGTAGCCCATGCTCTCACTCATAAATGGACCTTGAACAATCTCCCTTTGTTTTTAAGTAATTTTATTTTGTGCTCATTTTGAAGTTTACCCCATCAAATCCTAGGTACTGACCCTGGGTAAGCAACCTCAACATTCTGTGTCTCCTTGCCTGTAACAAATGGACACAAGAGTATCTAGCTGGTACAGCTGCTATATGGATTTTAGCATGATAAATGTAGGGGTTAAAATTAAGGCTGGGTGCAGTGGCTCAGTCTGTAATCCCAGCAGTTTGGGAGACCAAGGCAAGAGGATTGCCTGAGCCCAGAAGTTCGAGACCAGCCTGGGCAACTTGGTGAGACCTCATTTCTACAATAAATCACAAAAACTAGCAGGTCGTGGTGGCATGCGTTTCTAGTTCCAGCTACTTGGAAGGCTGAGGCAGAAGGATCAACTAAGCCCAGCAGGTGGAAGCAGCTACAGTGGTCATGAGTGTGCCACTGCATTCCAGGCTGAGTGACAGGAGTGAGACTCCAACATCATCATCATCATCATCATCATCATCATCATCATCATCATCATCATCATAGGGATAAAGACGTAGCACACGCTCCATAAATGTTAGCGATTGCTATGGTTGGTGTTAGTGGTGGTCATAGTGGTGGTAATAATGGTAGTGGTAATATCACCTTGCTGGGATTTTTCCACTTACCAGATTTTGGAAAGGGTATTATTCAGGTCCTAATATAATTATTCAGTTGTTGAGAATTGTGCTAAAGTGTGCTAATGTATTGCAGAAGCCAATATCATAAATAACTTTGATAAAGTGTAATCATACTGATTGTCCTGCCTAAAACTCTCTGTATCTTAGAAATTCTGTAGAGTATATAACATAATATTTAAATTTAGAAAACATGCACAACTAGCAGTGGAGAGCTAAAACCGCTAACTAGTTGTCAAAAGCTCAATTTTCAGTGAGCCATTAACTATTTTTTTGTTTACTTACATTGCAGGTTAATTGTATGAACTTCAAGCTACAAATTCCAATGCTTAGCTCAGCTCTGAATCTACTTGACTGCACAAATACCTCTCCTCAGCTTTCTCTCTCTTTTTTTTCTTTTTTGGTTTCTCTAATGTAAATGGCCTCCTGTGTGACCTATAGAAATAACACCGCATTTAAAAAGAATATTCAAAATTAATTAAAAAGATTAAAGACCTAACACTTTGACTTTGACCCCAACAGAGCTGACATACCAAGGACCTTTGTGTCTGAATCCTGAATACCAAATAAGCACCTTTTATTATAACCTTGAGACAGAGACATTTTCTTCCTGTGCCATTAATAGAAAATGAGCATTAGAGCAGGATTAAACTTTTAGTAATATGCACATCAAGCAAAACTTTATAGCAACAAGATTACATATTTAGTAATCTTGGTAAGAATGTTGCTGCTAAATTGTGATGTTAACAAAGCACTCTCTGAAGATACTTTGAAAAGTCAACTCAAAAAAAGAAAAGAAAAGAAACAGGCTTAAATCCACTCCAATTGGTATTGAAGAAAGATTCACTTGAAATACAAATAATGTGTTCATGAAATCTCAAAAAGGTTTAGCATAGCAGTATCTCTTCTTAAGACTAAGAAAAGGCTGCGAGTGATAGCAGTGCTTGGTAGTCTGTAATTCCTTAGAGTTTTCCAATTAGGCATTACCGACATTTTGGACTAGGCTAATTCTTTTTTGTGGTTGCCTTATAAAGAGCAAGGGGTTTAGCAGCGTGCAGTAAGACAGGGATCCAAGACCTGGTTTGTATTTTCCACTTCTGTCCTCCAAGGTGCTGTCAGCAGCATGTTCCAATAATTTAGGGGTTAGTATGTTGGGAGACATAAAGTTGATATTTCTTTCTTGACCCCAGCTGCATTCCATATAGTTCATACATGTTTTCCTCTCTTTCATTAACTACCATCTCTATTCTTGTATAAAAATCTTCATCTCTGTACCTTTGAAATACTCAAACTTTCCTTTTTCAGCCAATCCACTTCCTCTAGTTTCACCTTATTTAAGTTCCCTATCACCTCTCTTAAATTGTTTCTTTGAGCAGTATTTTGTAGTTCTCATTGTAAAGGCAAAGGTTATAATAAAAATTTTTTTTAAAAATGTGTCTTAGGCAATTTTTCAAAACCCATTACCAAAGATGAATTAGTTTCTCTACTGTCAACCTCAAACTTTCCCAATTAGCTTTAATGCAGAATTTCTGAATGTCAGCACTTTGATATGTACAGTGGATAATTCTTTATTGTGGGTGGTTATCCTGTGCATTGTGAAAAGTTTAATAGTAGCCTTGGCCTGTATGGACTAGATACCAGTAACATTACCAACTCAGTGTGACAACCAAACTTGTCACCAAACATTGACAAATGCTCCCTGGGCAAAGGAGGAGGCAAAAATCATACGCATTTGAGAAGCATTGGCTCAGTTCAGTACTTCTCAAACTATCTTTGAAAAAGAACTAGTGTTTTTTTTTTCCTTTGTTTAATGCCAATCTATTTTAGGCTGACACTCTTGTAAACACTGATGCCCATTTTTTGCATTTATCTGGTTGCATTCAGATATCAAAATGTTTGGGAGTGGTATTAGTTTATGTAGGACACTAAAATAAAGTAGCACAGATCTAGTAGTGGTTGTATTAACACTTTATGTAATAAGATGTAAACGAATTTATTTATTGATTTGTTTATCCTTTTTTTCCTTTTTTTAGACAAGGTCTCTCTCTATCACCCAGGCTAGAGTATAGTTGTGTGACCATAGCTCACTGTGGCCTTGAACTACTGAGCTCAAGCAATCCTCATGTCTCAGCCTCCTGAGTAGCAGGAATTACAGGCATGAATCACCTTTCTTGACTGCAGAAAGATTAATAATATTACAACACACAAAGATCTGAACACAGATAAGCAGAGCTTATGCATTCAAAATATCAGAGTGTTCCTCAGAAGAGGATATAATGCATGTGAACAATGGTATTCTGTGCAACAACCAAAAAAACCTTCAAATAATGCCTAAACATGTATTTCTTGAATGAATATGCATAAAGTTTGTAAGTTTAAACTTCACAGAAGTGAGCATCAAAATAGCAAAGACCATGTCTGCACATCATCAAGCAAAGTGATAAGCATATACATATTAATTTCCCAGCAAATGTGCACTAAATTGATGAGTAAATTATTCATTTCCTTTTTTAACATATTACCAGTTAATAAATAAATGAGTGAGTGAACAAAGGATTAATGGAATAGAAGATTTTCCTGGGAAAGGTGGTGAAAAATCTCCCCACATAAGGGACACAGATGAGAGTCTCCTTGACTGTCCACAAGGTTTGGGCTGTTGAGATGATGTATTGTATGAACATGCATGTCAGAGCTTGGTGTAAATATGTGATGTTTATAAATCAAGATACAGATAACTGGCCAAATAAATGAGGTGGTGGTGCTGAAATTCAATTCCAGAAAAAGTTTGCTCATTTGTCCTTGAGGGCGTATATAAAAGTATGTATGAGTGAATGAATGAGCTGTATGTCTGTGGTCCATATAGATGCCCTACTTTCCACAGCTTCAGAACTGCACCGTTTAATCAAAGTGGCAAGGTTATATAAATTGTGTCTCTGAAACAGAACTCAGTCTTGGTTTCAAATGATTTTATGATGTCAACTCAACAACTTGATCATATTGCTTGTGTTGTAAAATGTTAAGACAGCTCTCAGACTGTTTTTAATTTACTGTTTTGGTGTGGATTCACTCTAGTTCTTGTAGCATTCTGTCAGCAATATTTTCCTATTGAATGTCAATGAGATGTTCTACTGTGATTTCCTGTTTTTAAGCCAATATTCCAAGTGAATTACAAAACATGTAAGTGCTGATTGACATAGAAGAAATGTTTGCATTCTTTTAGCACAGAGCACTTTCATATTTTAAATTACCAAAATATCACACCATTTTCCCTAACAGTAAGTATACTCATATTTATTTGGTGAGTATATCAAATATATATACATATATATGTATAGTTATATATGTAAAGTGTGAGTGTGTTGATTCTATATTATTTCATATTAAATATATTTCAAGAAAAAACTACACAAAAGAAATTACTGTTATGCTTAATTCCATAGAAGCCATTTTCAAAAATGTTTTGGATCAATTTTCTATAAACATTAAATTTTCAGAAGAGGAATCAGAAAAGAAAGGATATATTTATTACATTTTGAAAGCAGCTACCTTCACTTTTAGTAGTTGCATGGTATAACTTTAACAAAAACTGTTTTTTAGAAATATACAAATCAATTATTTTTTAAAGAAATCTATTTGTAAAATTCTATGTCTACAGTACTTTAGAAGTGATTGTATACATTAGGCACAAAATTATTCACAGAGGGTTTCTTTTAGTACCTTTTTACTCTGATGAAATTACAGTACACTTCCACTAACACTTAATGAAAAAGAGAAGTGTTAAAGCCATTATGAAAGAAAGACCCCAAAATGAAAAAGAGAAGTGTTAAAGCCATTAAACAAATCTATCTTATGATGAGTCACACATCAGTGATGTATGAATATGTGCATATGCATCCATATACATAGCAATTATTTTCAATGCTTCAATTAATTGCTCACACCTGTATCTCATGTTTTGCAGTTGCCATATTTTTTGAACATTTCTCGGTTGAGATTTAAAAATAATCTTACTCTCACTAGTACTGTTAGCTTGGTAAGGGAAAAGAGATGTTCCACCTTTAGGTTTTCAAGAGAAGTAATTTGTTTCTTGGTAGTTGGGTTTGTATATTTAGAAGTAACGAATAAGTTCTGTGCAAGAACCATTTCTGCCAGGAGAATTAATTGTAGCTATAATGCCCAC
>NW_007219359.1:0-5410 GCF_000164805.1 Carlito syrichta | reverse complement strand
AAAGGATATATTTATTACATTTTGAAAGCAGCTACCTTCACTTTTAGTAGTTGCATGGTATAACTTTAACAAAAACTGTTTTTTAGAAATATACAAATCAATTATTTTTTAAAGAAATCTATTTGTAAAATTCTATGTCTACAGTACTTTAGAAGTGATTGTATACATTAGGCACAAAATTATTCACAGAGGGTTTCTTTTAGTACCTTTTTACTCTGATGAAATTACAGTACACTTCCACTAACACTTAATGAAAAAGAGAAGTGTTAAAGCCATTATGAAAGAAAGACCCCAAAATGAAAAAGAGAAGTGTTAAAGCCATTAAACAAATCTATCTTATGATGAGTCACACATCAGTGATGTATGAATATGTGCATATGCATCCATATACATAGCAATTATTTTCAATGCTTCAATTAATTGCTCACACCTGTATCTCATGTTTTGCAGTTGCCATATTTTTTGAACATTTCTCGGTTGAGATTTAAAAATAATCTTACTCTCACTAGTACTGTTAGCTTGGTAAGGGAAAAGAGATGTTCCACCTTTAGGTTTTCAAGAGAAGTAATTTGTTTCTTGGTAGTTGGGTTTGTATATTTAGAAGTAACGAATAAGTTCTGTGCAAGAACCATTTCTGCCAGGAGAATTAATTGTAGCTATAATGCCCACTAAGCCATCACAGATCCCCCTCCCATCATGAGAAGACAATAGTGTCAGACACTTGAGTGACATTTCCCCTGTCAAAGCCCCATAAAATCCCACTTGGACATGCAGCTGCTGTAGGGTTCTGGCAGTTTGCCAGAAACTCTTCATCTCAGTCTTTAACCTCTTAAGTTGAACATGAAGTGTAAGTCAAGGTGCTCAATGTTCAGTGAAATGACGTATAGCTCTTGTATCGAAAATGGACCCAATTGTACAATTTTCATGCTGTGGGGTGTGAGATACATGTTCTATCTAAAAGTCCAATATCTCAAATGTCCTGAAGGTGAAAAGATTCATTCTATACTTGGCACAAACTCACTTGGTGACAAAAACCTGATAATATGTAAGGCAATGAGAAAGTGAAGATGTTTCCTTAGTGAGGTTATTCATGGTCCCCTGTGGAAATAATAATAGGTTTGATGAAAGAATTCAGTCCCCCAGCTCAGTGGGGATATTGGTAGCATATCTTGTTTGTGCACTATTGTCACTTTAGAATCTGAAAACGTGGGGATTGTGAAATCCATTTTGAATTTTCAATTTGCCTCCAAAGATTCAAATGAGAGGCTGAGAACCAATGCCATAGAGATGTAATCCCGGCCTCTTAAGTGAAAAGGCATAAAATGAAGTTTTCAGCTTTAAGATGTTTCCAGAGATACATATTTGCCAAATTTAGGACTAGAACTAGGAACTTTGTGACCCTTCCAGGACTTGAAATCATTGCCAGCACCCTATTACTTTCTGATATATTTTCTTTAAATTGAACGCAATTGATTCATGGCCAATGACTTTATTTGTTCCATCAGACTGCAAAGTCACTAGAAATAACGCTTATTGCCCTTATGTTGCTGTTCCAGATCACTTAGCTGAGTTTGCAAAAGGTACAACTTTTGGAAGAATTTCTATAGCATTGCTTTTTTAAAATGGCACTTTTCTAGTCATGGTTTTAATTTACAATATTTAATCAATGCTTACAGTTACAGAATAATTTTTATTCACAGGTTAGAATAAGAAAAGACAATATTACTACTTTTCCTAGTATAAGCTTAGATGTTCTTGCTGACACACACCTTCATATTGCATAACTACCTTATTTTTAAAAGCAATTTCTAAAATTTTAGTCAATACTTACACACAGTGTCACTGAAATCCAACATATGATTTCTTATACAATAATTGGTAGAAAATAAGTGTGTTAAGAAGACGATATGACTAATTGACAAGTGGCTGTTCAATCATGGTTTCTATTCAGTTATTTTACAGAATATTAGTGCAGTCGTAAACCAATTTTGCTGATTTATAATCACTAGGAGAGTGCCAAGAAGTAGCCCTGAAATTAATGATCAGTTTATATTTAAAGGAACCACCTTTAGCAATGGCTTTCTCTAAGTGGAACTTCCGTGAAAGTAGCACTTTGACTTAATTACACTTGACAGTTTATGTTTATCACCCTTTGGCTGCAGTGGGGAATCTTAAAAAGAATTAACATAACTTTGTTTCCTTTTTCTCATGAGGTGCAAGAGTAATGAAGCAAAGTAAGACATGAAGAAAAATTCTAAAAATAGTAGAACGTGGCAACAGAAACTAGAACATTGAACTTAATTACTTAAGTTAATGATGCCTGTGATACGGATTACTGTACTCTGCAGAAATGTGCATGGAACTCGCAGATGCTGGGCTTCAATTTTATGTCCAGTGGCATTGATGATTTTTTGACATAGCATCTTAATAGGCAAGCAGTAATAAATACGATTTGTTCACAAGGTATTTTCCTATATGTATCTTCTCAATGAAAAGATAATTTGCCTATAATTTATTTTAAAGGGCCAGGAAAAACTCTAAGTTCCTATAATTCCTCAAATGAGGGAAAGAGCAATATCAGAGACATGAGAATTATGTTCATTCTCATTCTTTAGCTCTAGTTTATTGTGATACTTAAGGCAAATAGTTTATGCTTTGGTCCTTGCTCCTTGAGAGACAAATGAGGTTAACATTGGCTACCCCATGTACTATATGGCATTTATATAAGGATTAAATGAGGTAATACCCATAAAGCATGTAATGCTACTCAAATAAAAAGATATCAAATCATATACCTTTTACAATAATAAAACCTGGGCAGGAAGCATCCAGTAATGTAGCATGTGCCTGCTTCTGCTTACATGCACATATACCTGCTTCAGTTTTTGTTATATTTTACTTTATTGTGTACTGTAATGTGGCTTCTATTTCAGTTATTACTGATTATAAAAAGCCCAACAGAAAATCTGGTAAATGGAGATATAATGCACACCACTTTAAAATATCATTTACACTAATGATAACATTATTAATAATTAAACTAGAATCACTTAGATTAATATTCATTGAATATAAATTCTAATATTGAACCACCAAAAGGAAAAAAAAAGTGAAAATTAAAACAACACCTAAGAAGTAAATGCTGTGATCTTATTGATTTCTGGGAGCATAGAGTCCAGGAAGAAGATTCACGAAAGAGGTGCAGGCAATCTTGGCTCTAATCACACTTGTACTAAAAACTAGCTCTGTCATGATAAGCAAGTGTATTGGTCTGGACTACAGTGACCTTACATATAAAATGAAGATATTGACATAGACAATTACCAGTCAGCTATAGTCCTATGATACTGAAAAATTTTTGTCCTAAGACACTTTCCTTATGTATCAATACCTGTAATCGTAAACATATTTCAAATGACATGTTTGGTCTCTTTGAAAACTAAAATTCATCAAATATATTTAAGTTGTCATTTTTTATAAGCAGTTCCTGGCATCTCTTTGAGACTTCATTGCCTTGGGAAAATTTTGTGATCTACTAAAGCCTGCACTCCTTCCCTTTAGTTCAAAATGAAATAGTTGAAATGAAAACATAAAATAGACGTGATGAAGAAAGCCAAGAACAATGAGAAAAAAATGGGGCCATCTTTTCTTCATTCGTCTCTACAGTCCTTCAATCCTGCAGGATGGATACATCCATTCGCATCTTTTTCTCTTATTGCCAGCTTTGTTCTTCTCTACTCTAGGCTGTCTCCAATTAATCGCAGTTGCTTTCCAATGACGCGTAGCAGTATGAAATTAGACAATGTGCACAAGTGGTGATTCCTGTTGTTTACGATCTGATGAAAAATTAAATAGCCAAAAGGATGACAGGAAGATAATTGATGAGGATAGATTAGTTACTATCCATTATATGGATATAATGAAATATAATTATTTGGCAACTAACTCCCTAAAATAGTTTGGGACTCTCTCACTCTATAAAAAGACCAGGTTTTTTTCCCATAAGTTCCAGATCATTCTTGTTCTGCAAAAATATTAAAATAGTATGCATAATACTAGAATCTTGGATTATTCATTTTAGGATGAGTAGCAGTGCATTAAAAATGCCCTGTAGGATAACATATCATAAGATATCACCTTGTCCCTCCATGCAATGACCCTATATGCCCTGTTGGGAGAAGAGGTTAAAGGTGAACATTCTTTTCAAATCACAGGAAGCTAAGTATAAACTGTATTCTTGTGAGATGTGGCAAAAATACTATAGTTATCTGCACACATCTACATAAAACACAACACAGCTGGTCAGTTACTCAACTGCCTGTGCAATACATGATTTAATGATGGGATTTTAAAGCTACCTTTGAGGTGGATATGTGTGCAAAGGTGAGGAACAAATTCCCAACCTTGAATTTATTAGCTTATTGTGTTGAGACATTTAAAGCAATAGTTCAAAGGACGTAAAGAAACTATCTTGTGTGCCAGCTCAATACTCATCAATGCTGGGGGCCACTATGCCTCTCAAGAATGTTCTTGAATTATCCTGAATAAGGAGACAGGAAGGCCACTGTGGCAACAGCATTTAAATCAATGAAAACTATCTTAAGCTTCAGCAATGGCAGGTCATGCTATTGCCACTTTGAACCATGAAATTGTTTAAAATTGTGTGACAAGAATTAATATACCAACAGACATGCAGGGTGAGGTACAGACAGATAAAACTGTTATAATATAGCTCCCTAGATGATTCAGCACACACGGGAAATAAGAATAGCAGGGTCATAACAAACTCTATTCTAAGATTGAAATAAGGATACCAGCATCTCTAACTTGTAGTCTCAGACCATATATTTTAGATCATTTTCTGAGTATGCCAGAAAAATAAAATTGTATAGATGGCATCTACATAATTATTAATAATTATATGTCAATCCATAAATATATCCTTTTTATATTTTAAATAGTCATAAAAATATAATTATATTTATTCTGTTTCTCTCATTTATTTGACACCTTTGGTATTATAACTACTAAAGAACAAGGTAAAATTATCTGAGAAAAAAGTTCATTGATGAAAATTACATGGAATTTGTTTTCATTAAGTATATATATATATGAGCTATATAATGTCAGCAAAACGCTGTTTATATTTTTTCATCAGAAAATAATAGATTTACTATATTTCTCAATATGGTCTTGCTATTTAATCTATAGTAAATGAACTAAAGATGCTGAACAATGAGTATAAATTATAAAAGGAAAGCAATTGGAGTAGTAGTAGATGGAAAAAAAGAGAGTTCTGAAAACACAGTGGCATGATCAGACCATTTAATTTTATATATTTGTATGTGTGAAAAAGCAATAATTTACCCTCCATATGTGTAGTCAGTTTAATTTAGATAATCCAAATCCC
>NW_007219358.1:0-642 GCF_000164805.1 Carlito syrichta | reverse complement strand
CACATCAGTGATGTATGAATATGTGCATATGCATCCATATACATAGCAATTATTTTCAATGCTTCAATTAATTGCTCACACCTGTATCTCATGTTTTGCAGTTGCCATATTTTTTGAACATTTCTCGGTTGAGATTTAAAAATAATCTTACTCTCACTAGTACTGTTAGCTTGGTAAGGGAAAAGAGATGTTCCACCTTTAGGTTTTCAAGAGAAGTAATTTGTTTCTTGGTAGTTGGGTTTGTATATTTAGAAGTAACTAATAAGTTCTGTGCAAGAACCATTTCTGCCAGGAGAATTAATTGTAGCTATAATGCCCACTAAGCCATCACAGATCCCCCTCCCATCATGAGAAGACAATAGTGTCAGACACTTGAGTGACATTTCCCCTGTCAAAGCCCCATAAAATCCCACTTGGACATGCAGCTGCTGTAGGGTTCTGGCAGTTTGCCAGAAACTCTTCATCTCAGTCTTTAACCTCTTAAGTTGAACATGAAGTGTAAGTCAAGGTGCTCAATGTTCAGTGAAATGACGTATAGCTCTTGTATCGAAAATGGACCCAATTGTACAATTTTCATGCTGTGGGGTGTGAGATACATGTTCTATCTAAAAGTCCCATATCTCAAATGTCCTGAAGGTGAAA
>NW_007219357.1:0-4962 GCF_000164805.1 Carlito syrichta | reverse complement strand
GTTGCCATATTTTTTGAACATTTCTCGGTTGAGATTTAAAAATAATCTTACTCTCACTAGTACTGTTAGCTTGGTAAGGGAAAAGAGATGTTCCACCTTTAGGTTTTCAAGAGAAGTAATTTGTTTCTTGGTAGTTGGGTTTGTATATTTAGAAGTAACGAATAAGTTCTGTGCAAGAACCATTTCTGCCAGGAGAATTAATTGTAGCTATAATGCCCACTAAGCCATCACAGATCCCCCTCCCATCATGAGAAGACAATAGTGTCAGACACTTGAGTGACATTTCCCCTGTCAAAGCCCCATAAAATCCCACTTGGACATGCAGCTGCTGTAGGGTTCTGGCAGTTTGCCAGAAACTCTTCATCTCAGTCTTTAACCTCTTAAGTTGAACATGAAGTGTAAGTCAAGGTGCTCAATGTTCAGTGAAATGACGTATAGCTCTTGTATCGAAAATGGACCCAATTGTACAATTTTCATGCTGTGGGGTGTGAGATACATGTTCTATCTAAAAGTCCAATATCTCAAATGTCCTGAAGGTGAAAAGATTCATTCTATACTTGGCACAAACTCACTTGGTGACAAAAACCTGATAATATGTAACGCAATGAGAAAGTGAAGATGTTTCCTTAGTGAGGTTATTCATGGTCCCCTGTGGAAATAATAATAGGTTTGATGAAAGAATTCAGTCCCCCAGCTCAGTGGGGATATTGGTAGCATATCTTGTTTGTGCACTATTGTCACTTTAGAATCTGAAAACGTGGGGATTGTGAAATCCATTTTGAATTTTCAATTTGCCTCCAAAGATTCAAATGAGAGGCTGAGAACCAATGCCATAGAGATGTAATCCCGGCCTCTTAAGTGAAAAGGCATAAAATGAAGTTTTCAGCTTTAAGATGTTTCCAGAGATACATATTTGCCAAATTTAGGACTAGAACTAGGAACTTTGTGACCCTTCCAGGACTTGAAATCATTGCCAGCACCCTATTACTTTCTGATATATTTTCTTTAAATTGAACGCAATTGATTCATGGCCAATGACTTTATTTGTTCCATCAGACTGCAAAGTCACTAGAAATAACGCTTATTGCCCTTATGTTGCTGTTCCAGATCACTTAGCTGAGTTTGCAAAAGGTACAACTTTTGGAAGAATTTCTATAGCATTGCTTTTTTAAAATGGCACTTTTCTAGTCATGGTTTTAATTTACAATATTTAATCAATGCTTACAGTTACAGAATAATTTTTATTCACAGGTTAGAATAAGAAAAGACAATATTACTACTTTTCCTAGTATAAGCTTAGATGTTCTTGCTGACACACACCTTCATATTGCATAACTACCTTATTTTTAAAAGCAATTTCTAAAATTTTAGTCAATACTTACAC
This sequence comes from Carlito syrichta, assembly GCF_000164805.1. Taxonomy (NCBI): domain Eukaryota; kingdom Metazoa; phylum Chordata; class Mammalia; order Primates; family Tarsiidae; genus Carlito; species Carlito syrichta. The sequence goes on along the minus strand of NW_007219357.1, from coordinate 3,578 downwards.
ACAGTGTCACTGAAATCCAACATATGATTTCTTATACAATAATTGGTAGAAAATAAGTGTGTTAAGAAGACGATATGACTAATTGACAAGTGGCTGTTCAATCATGGTTTCTATTCAGTTATTTTACAGAATATTAGTGCAGTCGTAAACCAATTTTGCTGATTTATAATCACTAGGAGAGTGCCAAGAAGTAGCCCTGAAATTAATGATCAGTTTATATTTAAAGGAACCACCTTTAGCAATGGCTTTCTCTAAGTGGAACTTCCGTGAAAGTAGCACTTTGACTTAATTACACTTGACAGTTTATGTTTATCACCCTTTGGCTGCAGTGGGGAATCTTAAAAAGAATTAACATAACTTTGTTTCCTTTTTCTCATGAGGTGCAAGAGTAATGAAGCAAAGTAAGACATGAAGAAAAATTCTAAAAATAGTAGAACGTGGCAACAGAAACTAGGACATTGAACTTAATTACTTAAGTTAATGATGCCTGTGATACGGATTACTGTACTCTGCAGAAATGTGCATGGAACTCGCAGATGCTGGGCTTCAATTTTATGTCCAGTGGCATTGATGATTTTTTGACATAGCATCTTAATAGGCAAGCAGTAATAAATACGATTTGTTCACAAGGTATTTTCCTATATGTATCTTCTCAATGAAAAGATAATTTGCCTATAATTTATTTTAAAGGGCCAGGAAAAACTCTAAGTTCCTATAATTCCTCAAATGAGGGAAAGAGCAATATCAGAGACATGAGAATTATGTTCATTCTCATTCTTTAGCTCTAGTTTATTGTGATACTTAAGGCAAATAGTTTATGCTTTGGTCCTTGCTCCTTGAGAGACAAATGAGGTTAACATTGGCTACTCCCATGTACTATATGGCATTTATATAAGGATTAAATGAGGTAATACCCATAAAGCATGTAATGCTACTCAAATAAAAAGATATCAAATCATATACCTTTTACAATAATAAAACCTGGGCAGGAAGCATCCAGTAATGTAGCATGTGCCTGCTTCTGCTTACATGCACATATACCTGCTTCAGTTTTTGTTATATTTTACTTTATTGTGTACTGTAATGTGGCTTCTATTTCAGTTATTACTGATTATAAAAAGCCCAACAGAAAATCTGGTAAATGGAGATATAATGCACACCACTTTAAAATATCATTTACACTAATGATAACATTATTAATAATTAAACTAGAATCACTTAGATTAATATTCATTGAATATAAATTCTAATATTGAACCACCAAAAGGAAAAAAAAAGTGAAAATTAAAACAACACCTAAGAAGTAAATGCTGTGATCTTATTGATTTCTGGGAGCATAGAGTCCAGGAAGAAGATTCACGAAAGAGGTGCAGGCAATCTTGGCTCTAATCACACTTGTACTAAAAACTAGCTCTGTCATGATAAGCAAGTGTATTGGTCTGGACTACAGTGACCTTACATATAAAATGAAGATATTGACATAGACAATTACCAGTCAGCTATAGTCCTATGATACTGAAAAATTTTTGTCCTAAGACACTTTCCTTATGTATCAATACCTGTAATCGTAAACATATTTCAAATGACATGTTTGGTCTCTTTGAAAACTAAAATTCATCAAATATATTTAAGTTGTCATTTTTTATAAGCAGTTCCTGGCATCTCTTTGAGACTTCATTGCCTTGGGAAAATTTTGTGATCTACTAAAGCCTGCACTCCTTCCCTTTAGTTCAAAATGAAATAGTTGAAATGAAAACATAAAATAGACGTGATGAAGAAAGCCAAGAACAATGAGAAAAAAATGGGGCCATCTTTTCTTCATTCGTCTCTACAGTCCTTCAATCCTGCAGGATGGATACATCCATTCGCATCTTTTTCTCTTATTGCCAGCTTTGTTCTTCTCTACTCTAGGCTGTCTCCAATTAATCGCAGTTGCTTTCCAATGACGCGTAGCAGTATGAAATTAGACAATGTGCACAAGTGGTGATTCCTGTTGTTTACGATCTGATGAAAAATTAAATAGCCAAAAGGATGACAGGAAGATAATTGATGAGGATAGATTAGTTACTATCCATTATATGGATATAATGAAATATAATTATTTGGCAACTAACTCCCTAAAATAGTTTGGGACTCTCTCACTCTATAAAAAGACCAGGTTTTTTTCCCATAAGTTCCAGATCATTCTTGTTCTGCAAAAATATTAAAATAGTATGCATAATACTAGAATCTTGGATTATTCATTTTAGGATGAGTAGCAGTGCATTAAAAATGCCCTGTAGGATAACATATCATAAGATATCACCTTGTCCCTCCATGCAATGACCCTATATGCCCTGTTGGGAGAAGAGGTTAAAGGTGAACATTCTTTTCAAATCACAGGAAGCTAAGTATAAACTGTATTCTTGTGAGATGTGGCAAAAATACTATAGTTATCTGCACACATCTACATAAAACACAACACAGCTGGTCAGTTACTCAACTGCCTGTGCAATACATGATTTAATGATGGGATTTTAAAGCTACCTTTGAGGTGGATATGTGTGCAAAGGTGAGGAACAAATTCCCAACCTTGAATTTATTAGCTTATTGTGTTGAGACATTTAAAGCAATAGTTCAAAGGACGTAAAGAAACTATCTTGTGTGCCAGCTCAATACTCATCAATGCTGGGGGCCACTATGCCTCTCAAGAATGTTCTTGAATTATCCTGAATAAGGAGACAGGAAGGCCACTGTGGCAACAGCATTTAAATCAATGAAAACTATCTTAAGCTTCAGCAATGGCAGGTCATGCTATTGCCACTTTGAACCATGAAATTGTTTAAAATTGTGTGACAAGAATTAATATACCAACAGACATGCAGGGTGAGGTACAGACAGATAAAACTGTTATAATATAGCTCCCTAGATGATTCAGCACACACGGGAAATAAGAATAGCAGGGTCATAACAAACTCTATTCTAAGATTGAAATAAGGATACCAGCATCTCTAACTTGTAGTCTCAGACCATATATTTTAGATCATTTTCTGAGTATGCCAGAAAAATAAAATTGTATAGATGGCATCTACATAATTATTAATAATTATATGTCAATCCATAAATATATCCTTTTTATATTTTAAATAGTCATAAAAATATAATTATATTTATTCTGTTTCTCTCATTTATTTGACACCTTTGGTATTATAACTACTAAAGAACAAGGTAAAATTATCTGAGAAAAAAGTTCATTGATGAAAATTACATGGAATTTGTTTTCATTAAGTATATATATATATGAGCTATATAATGTCAGCAAAACGCTGTTTATATTTTTTCATCAGAAAATAATAGATTTACTATATTTCTCAATATGGTCTTGCTATTTAATCTATAGTAAATGAACTAAAGATGCTGAACAATGAGTATAAATTATAAAAGGAAAGCAATTGGAGTAGTAGTAGATGGAAAAAAAGAGAGTTCTGAAAACACAGTGGCATGATCAGACCATTTAATTTTATATATTTGTATGTGTGAAAAAGCAATAATTTACCCTCCATATGTGTAGTCAGTTTAATTTAGATAATCCAAATCCC
>NW_007219356.1:0-4915 GCF_000164805.1 Carlito syrichta | reverse complement strand
CTTACTCTCACTAGTACTGTTAGCTTGGTAAGGGAAAAGAGATGTTCCACCTTTAGGTTTTCAAGAGAAGTAATTTGTTTCTTGGTAGTTGGGTTTGTATATTTAGAAGTAACTAATAAGTTCTGTGCAAGAACCATTTCTGCCAGGAGAATTAATTGTAGCTATAATGCCCACTAAGCCATCACAGATCCCCCTCCCATCATGAGAAGACAATAGTGTCAGACACTTGAGTGACATTTCCCCTGTCAAAGCCCCATAAAATCCCACTTGGACATGCAGCTGCTGTAGGGTTCTGGCAGTTTGCCAGAAACTCTTCATCTCAGTCTTTAACCTCTTAAGTTGAACATGAAGTGTAAGTCAAGGTGCTCAATGTTCAGTGAAATGACGTATAGCTCTTGTATCGAAAATGGACCCAATTGTACAATTTTCATGCTGTGGGGTGTGAGATACATGTTCTATCTAAAAGTCCAATATCTCAAATGTCCTGAAGGTGAAAAGATTCATTCTATACTTGGCACAAACTCACTTGGTGACAAAAACCTGATAATATGTAAGGCAATGAGAAAGTGAAGATGTTTCCTTAGTGAGGTTATTCATGGTCCCCTGTGGAAATAATAATAGGTTTGATGAAAGAATTCAGTCCCCCAGCTCAGTGGGGATATTGGTAGCATATCTTGTTTGTGCACTATTGTCACTTTAGAATCTGAAAACGTGGGGATTGTGAAATCCATTTTGAATTTTCAATTTGCCTCCAAAGATTCAAATGAGAGGCTGAGAACCAATGCCATAGAGATGTAATCCCGGCCTCTTAAGTGAAAAGGCATAAAATGAAGTTTTCAGCTTTAAGATGTTTCCAGAGATACATATTTGCCAAATTTAGGACTAGAACTAGGAACTTTGTGACCCTTCCAGGACTTGAAATCATTGCCAGCACCCTATTACTTTCTGATATATTTTCTTTAAATTGAACGCAATTGATTCATGGCCAATGACTTTATTTGTTCCATCAGACTGCAAAGTCACTAGAAATAACGCTTATTGCCCTTATGTTGCTGTTCCAGATCACTTAGCTGAGTTTGCAAAAGGTACAACTTTTGGAAGAATTTCTATAGCATTGCTTTTTTAAAATGGCACTTTTCTAGTCATGGTTTTAATTTACAATATTTAATCAATGCTTACAGTTACAGAATAATTTTTATTCACAGGTTAGAATAAGAAAAGACAATATTACTACTTTTCCTAGTATAAGCTTAGATGTTCTTGCTGACACACACCTTCATATTGCATAACTACCTTATTTTTAAAAGCAATTTCTAAAATTTTAGTCAATACTTACACACAGTGTCACTGAAATCCAACATATGATTTCTTATACAATAATTGGTAGAAAATAAGTGTGTTAAGAAGACGATATGACTAATTGACAAGTGGCTGTTCAATCATGGTTTCTATTCAGTTATTTTACAGAATATTAGTGCAGTCGTAAACCAATTTTGCTGATTTATAATCACTAGGAGAGTGCCAAGAAGTAGCCCTGAAATTAATGATCAGTTTATATTTAAAGGAACCACCTTTAGCAATGGCTTTCTCTAAGTGGAACTTCCGTGAAAGTAGCACTTTGACTTAATTACACTTGACAGTTTATGTTTATCACCCTTTGGCTGCAGTGGGGAATCTTAAAAAGAATTAACATAACTTTGTTTCCTTTTTCTCATGAGGTGCAAGAGTAATGAAGCAAAGTAAGACATGAAGAAAAATTCTAAAAATAGTAGAACGTGGCAACAGAAACTAGGACATTGAACTTAATTACTTAAGTTAATGATGCCTGTGATACGGATTACTGTACTCTGCAGAAATGTGCATGGAACTCGCAGATGCTGGGCTTCAATTTTATGTCCAGTGGCATTGATGATTTTTTGACATAGCATCTTAATAGGCAAGCAGTAATAAATACGATTTGTTCACAAGGTATTTTCCTATATGTATCTTCTCAATGAAAAGATAATTTGCCTATAATTTATTTTAAAGGGCCAGGAAAAACTCTAAGTTCCTATAATTCCTCAAATGAGGGAAAGAGCAATATCAGAGACATGAGAATTATGTTCATTCTCATTCTTTAGCTCTAGTTTATTGTGATACTTAAGGCAAATAGTTTATGCTTTGGTCCTTGCTCCTTGAGAGACAAATGAGGTTAACATTGGCTACCCCATGTACTATATGGCATTTATATAAGGATTAAATGAGGTAATACCCATAAAGCATGTAATGCTACTCAAATAAAAAGATATCAAATCATATACCTTTTACAATAATAAAACCTGGGCAGGAAGCATCCAGTAATGTAGCATGTGCCTGCTTCTGCTTACATGCACATATACCTGCTTCAGTTTTTGTTATATTTTACTTTATTGTGTACTGTAATGTGGCTTCTATTTCAGTTATTACTGATTATAAAAAGCCCAACAGAAAATCTGGTAAATGGAGATATAATGCACACCACTTTAAAATATCATTTACACTAATGATAACATTATTAATAATTAAACTAGAATCACTTAGATTAATATTCATTGAATATAAATTCTAATATTGAACCACCAAAAGGAAAAAAAAAGTGAAAATTAAAACAACACCTAAGAAGTAAATGCTGTGATCTTATTGATTTCTGGGAGCATAGAGTCCAGGAAGAAGATTCACGAAAGAGGTGCAGGCAATCTTGGCTCTAATCACACTTGTACTAAAAACTAGCTCTGTCATGATAAGCAAGTGTATTGGTCTGGACTACAGTGACCTTACATATAAAATGAAGATATTGACATAGACAATTACCAGTCAGCTATAGTCCTATGATACTGAAAAATTTTTGTCCTAAGACACTTTCCTTATGTATCAATACCTGTAATCGTAAACATATTTCAAATGACATGTTTGGTCTCTTTGAAAACTAAAATTCATCAAATATATTTAAGTTGTCATTTTTTATAAGCAGTTCCTGGCATCTCTTTGAGACTTCATTGCCTTGGGAAAATTTTGTGATCTACTAAAGCCTGCACTCCTTCCCTTTAGTTCAAAATGAAATAGTTGAAATGAAAACATAAAATAGACGTGATGAAGAAAGCCAAGAACAATGAGAAAAAAATGGGGCCATCTTTTCTTCATTCGTCTCTACAGTCCTTCAATCCTGCAGGATGGATACATCCATTCGCATCTTTTTCTCTTATTGCCAGCTTTGTTCTTCTCTACTCTAGGCTGTCTCCAATTAATCGCAGTTGCTTTCCAATGACGCGTAGCAGTATGAAATTAGACAATGTGCACAAGTGGTGATTCCTGTTGTTTACGATCTGATGAAAAATTAAATAGCCAAAAGGATGACAGGAAGATAATTGATGAGGATAGATTAGTTACTATCCATTATATGGATATAATGAAATATAATTATTTGGCAACTAACTCCCTAAAATAGTTTGGGACTCTCTCACTCTATAAAAAGACCAGGTTTTTTTCCCATAAGTTCCAGATCATTCTTGTTCTGCAAAAATATTAAAATAGTATGCATAATACTAGAATCTTGGATTATTCATTTTAGGATGAGTAGCAGTGCATTAAAAATGCCCTGTAGGATAACATATCATAAGATATCACCTTGTCCCTCCATGCAATGACCCTATATGCCCTGTTGGGAGAAGAGGTTAAAGGTGAACATTCTTTTCAAATCACAGGAAGCTAAGTATAAACTGTATTCTTGTGAGATGTGGCAAAAATACTATAGTTATCTGCACACATCTACATAAAACACAACACAGCTGGTCAGTTACTCAACTGCCTGTGCAATACATGATTTAATGATGGGATTTTAAAGCTACCTTTGAGGTGGATATGTGTGCAAAGGTGAGGAACAAATTCCCAACCTTGAATTTATTAGCTTATTGTGTTGAGACATTTAAAGCAATAGTTCAAAGGACGTAAAGAAACTATCTTGTGTGCCAGCTCAATACTCATCAATGCTGGGGGCCACTATGCCTCTCAAGAATGTTCTTGAATTATCCTGAATAAGGAGACAGGAAGGCCACTGTGGCAACAGCATTTAAATCAATGAAAACTATCTTAAGCTTCAGCAATGGCAGGTCATGCTATTGCCACTTTGAACCATGAAATTGTTTAAAATTGTGTGACAAGAATTAATATACCAACAGACATGCAGGGTGAGGTACAGACAGATAAAACTGTTATAATATAGCTCCCTAGATGATTCAGCACACACGGGAAATAAGAATAGCAGGGTCATAACAAACTCTATTCTAAGATTGAAATAAGGATACCAGCATCTCTAACTTGTAGTCTCAGACCATATATTTTAGATCATTTTCTGAGTATGCCAGAAAAATAAAATTGTATAGATGGCATCTACATAATTATTAATAATTATATGTCAATCCATAAATATATCCTTTTTATATTTTAAATAGTCATAAAAATATAATTATATTTATTCTGTTTCTCTCATTTATTTGACACCTTTGGTATTATAACTACTAAAGAACAAGGTAAAATTATCTGAGAAAAAAGTTCATTGATGAAAATTACATGGAATTTGTTTTCATTAAGTATATATATATATGAGCTATATAATGTCAGCAAAACGCTGTTTATATTTTTTCATCAGAAAATAATAGATTTACTATATTTCTCAATATGGTCTTGCTATTTAATCTATAGTAAATGAACTAAAGATGCTGAACAATGAGTATAAATTATAAAAGGAAAGCAATTGGAGTAGTAGTAGATGGAAAAAAAGAGAGTTCTGAAAACACAGTGGCATGATCAGACCATTTAATTTTATATATTTGTATGTGTGAAAAAGCAATAATTTACCCTCCATATGTGTAGTCAGTTTAATTTAGATAATCCAAATCCC
>NW_007219355.1:0-4740 GCF_000164805.1 Carlito syrichta | reverse complement strand
AAGCCATCACAGATCCCCCTCCCATCATGAGAAGACAATAGTGTCAGACACTTGAGTGACATTTCCCCTGTCAAAGCCCCATAAAATCCCACTTGGACATGCAGCTGCTGTAGGGTTCTGGCAGTTTGCCAGAAACTCTTCATCTCAGTCTTTAACCACTTAAGTTGAACATGAAGTGTAAGTCAAGGTGCTCAATGTTCAGTGAAATGACGTATAGCTCTTGTATCGAAAATGGACCCAATTGTACAATTTTCATGCTGTGGGGTGTGAGATACATGTTCTATCTAAAAGTCCAATATCTCAAATGTCCTGAAGGTGAAAAGATTCATTCTATACTTGGCACAAACTCACTTGGTGACAAAAACCTGATAATATGTAAGGCAATGAGAAAGTGAAGATGTTTCCTTAGTGAGGTTATTCATGGTCCCCTGTGGAAATAATAATAGGTTTGATGAAAGAATTCAGTCCCCCAGCTCAGTGGGGATATTGGTAGCATATCTTGTTTGTGCACTATTGTCACTTTAGAATCTGAAAACGTGGGGATTGTGAAATCCATTTTGAATTTTCAATTTGCCTCCAAAGATTCAAATGAGAGGCTGAGAACCAATGCCATAGAGATGTATCCCGGCCTCTTAAGTGAAAAGGCATAAAATGAAGTTTTTCAGCTTTAAGATGTTTCCAGAGATACATATTTGCCAAATTTAGGACTAGAACTAGGAACTTTGTGACCCTTCCAGGACTTGAAATCATTGCCAGCACCCTATTACTTTCTGATATATTTTCTTTAAATTGAACGCAATTGATTCATGGCCAATGACTTTATTTGTTCCATCAGACTGCAAAGTCACTAGAAATAACGCTTATTGCCCTTATGTTGCTGTTCCAGATCACTTAGCTGAGTTTGCAAAAGGTACAACTTTTGGAAGAATTTCTATAGCATTGCTTTTTTAAAATGGCACTTTTCTAGTCATGGTTTTAATTTACAATATTTAATCAATGCTTACAGTTACAGAATAATTTTTATTCACAGGTTAGAATAAGAAAAGACAATATTACTACTTTTCCTAGTATAAGCTTAGATGTTCTTGCTGACACACACCTTCATATTGCATAACTACCTTATTTTTAAAAGCAATTTCTAAAATTTTAGTCAATACTTACACACAGTGTCACTGAAATCCAACATATGATTTCTTATACAATAATTGGTAGAAAATAAGTGTGTTAAGAAGACGATATGACTAATTGACAAGTGGCTGTTCAATCATGGTTTCTATTCAGTTATTTTACAGAATATTAGTGCAGTCGTAAACCAATTTTGCTGATTTATAATCACTAGGAGAGTGCCAAGAAGTAGCCCTGAAATTAATGATCAGTTTATATTTAAAGGAACCACCTTTAGCAATGGCTTTCTCTAAGTGGAACTTCCGTGAAAGTAGCACTTTGACTTAATTACACTTGACAGTTTATGTTTATCACCCTTTGGCTGCAGTGGGGAATCTTAAAAAGAATTAACATAACTTTGTTTCCTTTTTCTCATGAGGTGCAAGAGTAATGAAGCAAAGTAAGACATGAAGAAAAATTCTAAAAATAGTAGAACGTGGCAACAGAAACTAGGACATTGAACTTAATTACTTAAGTTAATGATGCCTGTGATACGGATTACTGTACTCTGCAGAAATGTGCATGGAACTCGCAGATGCTGGGCTTCAATTTTATGTCCAGTGGCATTGATGATTTTTTGACATAGCATCTTAATAGGCAAGCAGTAATAAATACGATTTGTTCACAAGGTATTTTCCTATATGTATCTTCTCAATGAAAAGATAATTTGCCTATAATTTATTTTAAAGGGCCAGGAAAAACTCTAAGTTCCTATAATTCCTCAAATGAGGGAAAGAGCAATATCAGAGACATGAGAATTATGTTCATTCTCATTCTTTAGCTCTAGTTTATTGTGATACTTAAGGCAAATAGTTTATGCTTTGGTCCTTGCTCCTTGAGAGACAAATGAGGTTAACATTGGCTACCCCATGTACTATATGGCATTTATATAAGGATTAAATGAGGTAATACCCATAAAGCATGTAATGCTACTCAAATAAAAAGATATCAAATCATATACCTTTTACAATAATAAAACCTGGGCAGGAAGCATCCAGTAATGTAGCATGTGCCTGCTTCTGCTTACATGCACATATACCTGCTTCAGTTTTTGTTATATTTTACTTTATTGTGTACTGTAATGTGGCTTCTATTTCAGTTATTACTGATTATAAAAAGCCCAACAGAAAATCTGGTAAATGGAGATATAATGCACACCACTTTAAAATATCATTTACACTAATGATAACATTATTAATAATTAAACTAGAATCACTTAGATTAATATTCATTGAATATAAATTCTAATATTGAACCACCAAAAGGAAAAAAAAAGTGAAAATTAAAACAACACCTAAGAAGTAAATGCTGTGATCTTATTGATTTCTGGGAGCATAGAGTCCAGGAAGAAGATTCACGAAAGAGGTGCAGGCAATCTTGGCTCTAATCACACTTGTACTAAAAACTAGCTCTGTCATGATAAGCAAGTGTATTGGTCTGGACTACAGTGACCTTACATATAAAATGAAGATATTGACATAGACAATTACCAGTCAGCTATAGTCCTATGATACTGAAAAATTTTTGTCCTAAGACACTTTCCTTATGTATCAATACCTGTAATCGTAAACATATTTCAAATGACATGTTTGGTCTCTTTGAAAACTAAAATTCATCAAATATATTTAAGTTGTCATTTTTTATAAGCAGTTCCTGGCATCTCTTTGAGACTTCATTGCCTTGGGAAAATTTTGTGATCTACTAAAGCCTGCACTCCTTCCCTTTAGTTCAAAATGAAATAGTTGAAATGAAAACATAAAATAGACGTGATGAAGAAAGCCAAGAACAATGAGAAAAAAATGGGGCCATCTTTTCTTCATTCGTCTCTACAGTCCTTCAATCCTGCAGGATGGATACATCCATTCGCATCTTTTTCTCTTATTGCCAGCTTTGTTCTTCTCTACTCTAGGCTGTCTCCAATTAATCGCAGTTGCTTTCCAATGACGCGTAGCAGTATGAAATTAGACAATGTGCACAAGTGGTGATTCCTGTTGTTTACGATCTGATGAAAAATTAAATAGCCAAAAGGATGACAGGAAGATAATTGATGAGGATAGATTAGTTACTATCCATTATATGGATATAATGAAATATAATTATTTGGCAACTAACTCCCTAAAATAGTTTGGGACTCTCTCACTCTATAAAAAGACCAGGTTTTTTTCCCATAAGTTCCAGATCATTCTTGTTCTGCAAAAATATTAAAATAGTATGCATAATACTAGAATCTTGGATTATTCATTTTAGGATGAGTAGCAGTGCATTAAAAATGCCCTGTAGGATAACATATCATAAGATATCACCTTGTCCCTCCATGCAATGACCCTATATGCCCTGTTGGGAGAAGAGGTTAAAGGTGAACATTCTTTTCAAATCACAGGAAGCTAAGTATAAACTGTATTCTTGTGAGATGTGGCAAAAATACTATAGTTATCTGCACACATCTACATAAAACACAACACAGCTGGTCAGTTACTCAACTGCCTGTGCAATACATGATTTAATGATGGGATTTTAAAGCTACCTTTGAGGTGGATATGTGTGCAAAGGTGAGGAACAAATTCCCAACCTTGAATTTATTAGCTTATTGTGTTGAGACATTTAAAGCAATAGTTCAAAGGACGTAAAGAAACTATCTTGTGTGCCAGCTCAATACTCATCAATGCTGGGGGCCACTATGCCTCTCAAGAATGTTCTTGAATTATCCTGAATAAGGAGACAGGAAGGCCACTGTGGCAACAGCATTTAAATCAATGAAAACTATCTTAAGCTTCAGCAATGGCAGGTCATGCTATTGCCACTTTGAACCATGAAATTGTTTAAAATTGTGTGACAAGAATTAATATACCAACAGACATGCAGGGTGAGGTACAGACAGATAAAACTGTTATAATATAGCTCCCTAGATGATTCAGCACACACGGGAAATAAGAATAGCAGGGTCATAACAAACTCTATTCTAAGATTGAAATAAGGATACCAGCATCTCTAACTTGTAGTCTCAGACCATATATTTTAGATCATTTTCTGAGTATGCCAGAAAAATAAAATTGTATAGATGGCATCTACATAATTATTAATAATTATATGTCAATCCATAAATATATCCTTTTTATATTTTAAATAGTCATAAAAATATAATTATATTTATTCTGTTTCTCTCATTTATTTGACACCTTTGGTATTATAACTACTAAAGAACAAGGTAAAATTATCTGAGAAAAAAGTTCATTGATGAAAATTACATGGAATTTGTTTTCATTAAGTATATATATATATGAGCTATATAATGTCAGCAAAACGCTGTTTATATTTTTTCATCAGAAAATAATAGATTTACTATATTTCTCAATATGGTCTTGCTATTTAATCTATAGTAAATGAACTAAAGATGCTGAACAATGAGTATAAATTATAAAAGGAAAGCAATTGGAGTAGTAGTAGATGGAAAAAAAGAGAGTTCTGAAAACACAGTGGCATGATCAGACCATTTAATTTTATATATTTGTATGTGTGAAAAAGCAATAATTTACCCTCCATATGTGTAGTCAGTTTAATTTAGATAATCCAAATCCC
>NW_007219354.1:0-4780 GCF_000164805.1 Carlito syrichta | reverse complement strand
ACCATTTCTGCCAGGAGAATTAATGTAGCTATAATGCCCACTAAGCCATCACAGATCCCCTCCATCATGAGAAGACAATAGTGTCAGACACTTGAGTGACATTTCCCCTGTCAAAGCCCCATAAAATCCCACTTGGACATGCAGCTGCTGTAGGGTTCTGGCAGTTTGCCAGAAACTCTTCATCTCAGTCTTTAACCACTTAAGTTGAACATGAAGTGTAAGTCAAGGTGCTCAATGTTCAGTGAAATGACGTATAGCTCTTGTATCGAAAATGGACCCAATTGTACAATTTTCATGCTGTGGGGTGTGAGATACATGTTCTATCTAAAAGTCCAATATCTCAAATGTCCTGAAGGTGAAAAGATTCATTCTATACTTGGCACAAACTCACTTGGTGACAAAAACCTGATAATATGTAAGGCAATGAGAAAGTGAAGATGTTTCCTTAGTGAGGTTATTCATGGTCCCCTGTGGAAATAATAATAGGTTTGATGAAAGAATTCAGTCCCCCAGCTCAGTGGGGATATTGGTAGCATATCTTGTTTGTGCACTATTGTCACTTTAGAATCTGAAAACGTGGGGATTGTGAAATCCATTTTGAATTTTCAATTTGCCTCCAAAGATTCAAATGAGAGGCTGAGAACCAATGCCATAGAGATGTAATCCCGGCCTCTTAAGTGAAAAGGCATAAAATGAAGTTTTCAGCTTTAAGATGTTTCCAGAGATACATATTTGCCAAATTTAGGACTAGAACTAGGAACTTTGTGACCCTTCCAGGACTTGAAATCATTGCCAGCACCCTATTACTTTCTGATATATTTTCTTTAAATTGAACGCAATTGATTCATGGCCAATGACTTTATTTGTTCCATCAGACTGCAAAGTCACTAGAAATAACGCTTATTGCCCTTATGTTGCTGTTCCAGATCACTTAGCTGAGTTTGCAAAAGGTACAACTTTTGGAAGAATTTCTATAGCATTGCTTTTTTAAAATGGCACTTTTCTAGTCATGGTTTTAATTTACAATATTTAATCAATGCTTACAGTTACAGAATAATTTTTATTCACAGGTTAGAATAAGAAAAGACAATATTACTACTTTTCCTAGTATAAGCTTAGATGTTCTTGCTGACACACACCTTCATATTGCATAACTACCTTATTTTTAAAAGCAATTTCTAAAATTTTAGTCAATACTTACACACAGTGTCACTGAAATCCAACATATGATTTCTTATACAATAATTGGTAGAAAATAAGTGTGTTAAGAAGACGATATGACTAATTGACAAGTGGCTGTTCAATCATGGTTTCTATTCAGTTATTTTACAGAATATTAGTGCAGTCGTAAACCAATTTTGCTGATTTATAATCACTAGGAGAGTGCCAAGAAGTAGCCCTGAAATTAATGATCAGTTTATATTTAAAGGAACCACCTTTAGCAATGGCTTTCTCTAAGTGGAACTTCCGTGAAAGTAGCACTTTGACTTAATTACACTTGACAGTTTATGTTTATCACCCTTTGGCTGCAGTGGGGAATCTTAAAAAGAATTAACATAACTTTGTTTCCTTTTTCTCATGAGGTGCAAGAGTAATGAAGCAAAGTAAGACATGAAGAAAAATTCTAAAAATAGTAGAACGTGGCAACAGAAACTAGGACATTGAACTTAATTACTTAAGTTAATGATGCCTGTGATACGGATTACTGTACTCTGCAGAAATGTGCATGGAACTCGCAGATGCTGGGCTTCAATTTTATGTCCAGTGGCATTGATGATTTTTTGACATAGCATCTTAATAGGCAAGCAGTAATAAATACGATTTGTTCACAAGGTATTTTCCTATATGTATCTTCTCAATGAAAAGATAATTTGCCTATAATTTATTTTAAAGGGCCAGGAAAAACTCTAAGTTCCTATAATTCCTCAAATGAGGGAAAGAGCAATATCAGAGACATGAGAATTATGTTCATTCTCATTCTTTAGCTCTAGTTTATTGTGATACTTAAGGCAAATAGTTTATGCTTTGGTCCTTGCTCCTTGAGAGACAAATGAGGTTAACATTGGCTACCCCATGTACTATATGGCATTTATATAAGGATTAAATGAGGTAATACCCATAAAGCATGTAATGCTACTCAAATAAAAAGATATCAAATCATATACCTTTTACAATAATAAAACCTGGGCAGGAAGCATCCAGTAATGTAGCATGTGCCTGCTTCTGCTTACATGCACATATACCTGCTTCAGTTTTTGTTATATTTTACTTTATTGTGTACTGTAATGTGGCTTCTATTTCAGTTATTACTGATTATAAAAAGCCCAACAGAAAATCTGGTAAATGGAGATATAATGCACACCACTTTAAAATATCATTTACACTAATGATAACATTATTAATAATTAAACTAGAATCACTTAGATTAATATTCATTGAATATAAATTCTAATATTGAACCACCAAAAGGAAAAAAAAAGTGAAAATTAAAACAACACCTAAGAAGTAAATGCTGTGATCTTATTGATTTCTGGGAGCATAGAGTCCAGGAAGAAGATTCACGAAAGAGGTGCAGGCAATCTTGGCTCTAATCACACTTGTACTAAAAACTAGCTCTGTCATGATAAGCAAGTGTATTGGTCTGGACTACAGTGACCTTACATATAAAATGAAGATATTGACATAGACAATTACCAGTCAGCTATAGTCCTATGATACTGAAAAATTTTTGTCCTAAGACACTTTCCTTATGTATCAATACCTGTAATCGTAAACATATTTCAAATGACATGTTTGGTCTCTTTGAAAACTAAAATTCATCAAATATATTTAAGTTGTCATTTTTTATAAGCAGTTCCTGGCATCTCTTTGAGACTTCATTGCCTTGGGAAAATTTTGTGATCTACTAAAGCCTGCACTCCTTCCCTTTAGTTCAAAATGAAATAGTTGAAATGAAAACATAAAATAGACGTGATGAAGAAAGCCAAGAACAATGAGAAAAAAATGGGGCCATCTTTTCTTCATTCGTCTCTACAGTCCTTCAATCCTGCAGGATGGATACATCCATTCGCATCTTTTTCTCTTATTGCCAGCTTTGTTCTTCTCTACTCTAGGCTGTCTCCAATTAATCGCAGTTGCTTTCCAATGACGCGTAGCAGTATGAAATTAGACAATGTGCACAAGTGGTGATTCCTGTTGTTTACGATCTGATGAAAAATTAAATAGCCAAAAGGATGACAGGAAGATAATTGATGAGGATAGATTAGTTACTATCCATTATATGGATATAATGAAATATAATTATTTGGCAACTAACTCCCTAAAATAGTTTGGGACTCTCTCACTCTATAAAAAGACCAGGTTTTTTTCCCATAAGTTCCAGATCATTCTTGTTCTGCAAAAATATTAAAATAGTATGCATAATACTAGAATCTTGGATTATTCATTTTAGGATGAGTAGCAGTGCATTAAAAATGCCCTGTAGGATAACATATCATAAGATATCACCTTGTCCCTCCATGCAATGACCCTATATGCCCTGTTGGGAGAAGAGGTTAAAGGTGAACATTCTTTTCAAATCACAGGAAGCTAAGTATAAACTGTATTCTTGTGAGATGTGGCAAAAATACTATAGTTATCTGCACACATCTACATAAAACACAACACAGCTGGTCAGTTACTCAACTGCCTGTGCAATACATGATTTAATGATGGGATTTTAAAGCTACCTTTGAGGTGGATATGTGTGCAAAGGTGAGGAACAAATTCCCAACCTTGAATTTATTAGCTTATTGTGTTGAGACATTTAAAGCAATAGTTCAAAGGACGTAAAGAAACTATCTTGTGTGCCAGCTCAATACTCATCAATGCTGGGGGCCACTATGCCTCTCAAGAATGTTCTTGAATTATCCTGAATAAGGAGACAGGAAGGCCACTGTGGCAACAGCATTTAAATCAATGAAAACTATCTTAAGCTTCAGCAATGGCAGGTCATGCTATTGCCACTTTGAACCATGAAATTGTTTAAAATTGTGTGACAAGAATTAATATACCAACAGACATGCAGGGTGAGGTACAGACAGATAAAACTGTTATAATATAGCTCCCTAGATGATTCAGCACACACGGGAAATAAGAATAGCAGGGTCATAACAAACTCTATTCTAAGATTGAAATAAGGATACCAGCATCTCTAACTTGTAGTCTCAGACCATATATTTTAGATCATTTTCTGAGTATGCCAGAAAAATAAAATTGTATAGATGGCATCTACATAATTATTAATAATTATATGTCAATCCATAAATATATCCTTTTTATATTTTAAATAGTCATAAAAATATAATTATATTTATTCTGTTTCTCTCATTTATTTGACACCTTTGGTATTATAACTACTAAAGAACAAGGTAAAATTATCTGAGAAAAAAGTTCATTGATGAAAATTACATGGAATTTGTTTTCATTAAGTATATATATATATGAGCTATATAATGTCAGCAAAACGCTGTTTATATTTTTTCATCAGAAAATAATAGATTTACTATATTTCTCAATATGGTCTTGCTATTTAATCTATAGTAAATGAACTAAAGATGCTGAACAATGAGTATAAATTATAAAAGGAAAGCAATTGGAGTAGTAGTAGATGGAAAAAAAGAGAGTTCTGAAAACACAGTGGCATGATCAGACCATTTAATTTTATATATTTGTATGTGTGAAAAAGCAATAATTTACCCTCCATATGTGTAGTCAGTTTAATTTAGATAATCCAAATCCC
>NW_007219353.1:0-4666 GCF_000164805.1 Carlito syrichta | reverse complement strand
AAGCCCCATAAAATCCCACTTGGACATGCAGCTGCTGTAGGGTTCTGGCAGTTTGCCAGAAACTCTTCATCTCAGTCTTTAACCTCTTAAGTTGAACATGAAGTGTAAGTCAAGGTGCTCAATGTTCAGTGAAATGACGTATAGCTCTTGTATCGAAAATGGACCCAATTGTACAATTTTCATGCTGTGGGGTGTGAGATACATGTTCTATCTAAAAGTCCAATATCTCAAATGTCCTGAAGGTGAAAAGATTCATTCTATACTTGGCACAAACTCACTTGGTGACAAAAACCTGATAATATGTAAGGCAATGAGAAAGTGAAGATGTTTCCTTAGTGAGGTTATTCATGGTCCCCTGTGGAAATAATAATAGGTTTGATGAAAGAATTCAGTCCCCCAGCTCAGTGGGGATATTGGTAGCATATCTTGTTTGTGCACTATTGTCACTTTAGAATCTGAAAACGTGGGGATTGTGAAATCCATTTTGAATTTTCAATTTGCCTCTAAAGATTCAAATGAGAGGCTGAGAACCAATGCCATAGAGATGTAATCCCGGCCTCTTAAGTGAAAAGGCATAAATGAAGTTTTCAGCTTTAAGATGTTTCCAGAGATACATATTTGTCAAATTTAGGACTAGAACTAGGAACTTTGTGACCCTTCCAGGACTTGAAATCATTGCCAGCACCCTATTACTTTCTGATATATTTTCTTTAAATTGAACGCAATTGATTCATGGCCAATGACTTTATTTGTTCCATCAGACTGCAAAGTCACTAGAAATAACGCTTATTGCCCTTATGTTGCTGTTCCAGATCACTTAGCTGAGTTTGCAAAAGGTACAACTTTTGGAAGAATTTCTATAGCATTGCTTTTTTAAAATGGCACTTTTCTAGTCATGGTTTTAATTTACAATATTTAATCAATGCTTACAGTTACAGAATAATTTTTATTCACAGGTTAGAATAAGAAAAGACAATATTACTACTTTTCCTAGTATAAGCTTAGATGTTCTTGCTGACACACACCTTCATATTGCATAACTACCTTATTTTTAAAAGCAATTTCTAAAATTTTAGTCAATACTTACACACAGTGTCACTGAAATCCAACATATGATTTCTTATACAATAATTGGTAGAAAATAAGTGTGTTAAGAAGACGATATGACTAATTGACAAGTGGCTGTTCAATCATGGTTTCTATTCAGTTATTTTACAGAATATTAGTGCAGTCGTAAACCAATTTTGCTGATTTATAATCACTAGGAGAGTGCCAAGAAGTAGCCCTGAAATTAATGATCAGTTTATATTTAAAGGAACCACCTTTAGCAATGGCTTTCTCTAAGTGGAACTTCCGTGAAAGTAGCACTTTGACTTAATTACACTTGACAGTTTATGTTTATCACCCTTTGGCTGCAGTGGGGAATCTTAAAAAGAATTAACATAACTTTGTTTCCTTTTTCTCATGAGGTGCAAGAGTAATGAAGCAAAGTAAGACATGAAGAAAAATTCTAAAAATAGTAGAACGTGGCAACAGAAACTAGGACATTGAACTTAATTACTTAAGTTAATGATGCCTGTGATACGGATTACTGTACTCTGCAGAAATGTGCATGGAACTCGCAGATGCTGGGCTTCAATTTTATGTCCAGTGGCATTGATGATTTTTTGACATAGCATCTTAATAGGCAAGCAGTAATAAATACGATTTGTTCACAAGGTATTTTCCTATATGTATCTTCTCAATGAAAAGATAATTTGCCTATAATTTATTTTAAAGGGCCAGGAAAAACTCTAAGTTCCTATAATTCCTCAAATGAGGGAAAGAGCAATATCAGAGACATGAGAATTATGTTCATTCTCATTCTTTAGCTCTAGTTTATTGTGATACTTAAGGCAAATAGTTTATGCTTTGGTCCTTGCTCCTTGAGAGACAAATGAGGTTAACATTGGCTACCCCATGTACTATATGGCATTTATATAAGGATTAAATGAGGTAATACCCATAAAGCATGTAATGCTACTCAAATAAAAAGATATCAAATCATATACCTTTTACAATAATAAAACCTGGGCAGGAAGCATCCAGTAATGTAGCATGTGCCTGCTTCTGCTTACATGCACATATACCTGCTTCAGTTTTTGTTATATTTTACTTTATTGTGTACTGTAATGTGGCTTCTATTTCAGTTATTACTGATTATAAAAAGCCCAACAGAAAATCTGGTAAATGGAGATATAATGCACACCACTTTAAAATATCATTTACACTAATGATAACATTATTAATAATTAAACTAGAATCACTTAGATTAATATTCATTGAATATAAATTCTAATATTGAACCACCAAAAGGAAAAAAAAAGTGAAAATTAAAACAACACCTAAGAAGTAAATGCTGTGATCTTATTGATTTCTGGGAGCATAGAGTCCAGGAAGAAGATTCACGAAAGAGGTGCAGGCAATCTTGGCTCTAATCACACTTGTACTAAAAACTAGCTCTGTCATGATAAGCAAGTGTATTGGTCTGGACTACAGTGACCTTACATATAAAATGAAGATATTGACATAGACAATTACCAGTCAGCTATAGTCCTATGATACTGAAAAATTTTTGTCCTAAGACACTTTCCTTATGTATCAATACCTGTAATCGTAAACATATTTCAAATGACATGTTTGGTCTCTTTGAAAACTAAAATTCATCAAATATATTTAAGTTGTCATTTTTTATAAGCAGTTCCTGGCATCTCTTTGAGACTTCATTGCCTTGGGAAAATTTTGTGATCTACTAAAGCCTGCACTCCTTCCCTTTAGTTCAAAATGAAATAGTTGAAATGAAAACATAAAATAGACGTGATGAAGAAAGCCAAGAACAATGAGAAAAAAATGGGGCCATCTTTTCTTCATTCGTCTCTACAGTCCTTCAATCCTGCAGGATGGATACATCCATTCGCATCTTTTTCTCTTATTGCCAGCTTTGTTCTTCTCTACTCTAGGCTGTCTCCAATTAATCGCAGTTGCTTTCCAATGACGCGTAGCAGTATGAAATTAGACAATGTGCACAAGTGGTGATTCCTGTTGTTTACGATCTGATGAAAAATTAAATAGCCAAAAGGATGACAGGAAGATAATTGATGAGGATAGATTAGTTACTATCCATTATATGGATATAATGAAATATAATTATTTGGCAACTAACTCCCTAAAATAGTTTGGGACTCTCTCACTCTATAAAAAGACCAGGTTTTTTTCCCATAAGTTCCAGATCATTCTTGTTCTGCAAAAATATTAAAATAGTATGCATAATACTAGAATCTTGGATTATTCATTTTAGGATGAGTAGCAGTGCATTAAAAATGCCCTGTAGGATAACATATCATAAGATATCACCTTGTCCCTCCATGCAATGACCCTATATGCCCTGTTGGGAGAAGAGGTTAAAGGTGAACATTCTTTTCAAATCACAGGAAGCTAAGTATAAACTGTATTCTTGTGAGATGTGGCAAAAATACTATAGTTATCTGCACACATCTACATAAAACACAACACAGCTGGTCAGTTACTCAACTGCCTGTGCAATACATGATTTAATGATGGGATTTTAAAGCTACCTTTGAGGTGGATATGTGTGCAAAGGTGAGGAACAAATTCCCAACCTTGAATTTATTAGCTTATTGTGTTGAGACATTTAAAGCAATAGTTCAAAGGACGTAAAGAAACTATCTTGTGTGCCAGCTCAATACTCATCAATGCTGGGGGCCACTATGCCTCTCAAGAATGTTCTTGAATTATCCTGAATAAGGAGACAGGAAGGCCACTGTGGCAACAGCATTTAAATCAATGAAAACTATCTTAAGCTTCAGCAATGGCAGGTCATGCTATTGCCACTTTGAACCATGAAATTGTTTAAAATTGTGTGACAAGAATTAATATACCAACAGACATGCAGGGTGAGGTACAGACAGATAAAACTGTTATAATATAGCTCCCTAGATGATTCAGCACACACGGGAAATAAGAATAGCAGGGTCATAACAAACTCTATTCTAAGATTGAAATAAGGATACCAGCATCTCTAACTTGTAGTCTCAGACCATATATTTTAGATCATTTTCTGAGTATGCCAGAAAAATAAAATTGTATAGATGGCATCTACATAATTATTAATAATTATATGTCAATCCATAAATATATCCTTTTTATATTTTAAATAGTCATAAAAATATAATTATATTTATTCTGTTTCTCTCATTTATTTGACACCTTTGGTATTATAACTACTAAAGAACAAGGTAAAATTATCTGAGAAAAAAGTTCATTGATGAAAATTACATGGAATTTGTTTTCATTAAGTATATATATATATGAGCTATATAATGTCAGCAAAACGCTGTTTATATTTTTTCATCAGAAAATAATAGATTTACTATATTTCTCAATATGGTCTTGCTATTTAATCTATAGTAAATGAACTAAAGATGCTGAACAATGAGTATAAATTATAAAAGGAAAGCAATTGGAGTAGTAGTAGATGGAAAAAAAGAGAGTTCTGAAAACACAGTGGCATGATCAGACCATTTAATTTTATATATTTGTATGTGTGAAAAAGCAATAATTTACCCTCCATATGTGTAGTCAGTTTAATTTAGATAATCCAAATCCC
>NW_007219352.1:0-4487 GCF_000164805.1 Carlito syrichta | reverse complement strand
TCTCATTTATTTGACACCTTTGGTATTATAACTACTAAAGAACAAGGTAAAATTATCTGAGAAAAAAGTTCATTGATGAAAATTACATGGAATTTGTTTTCATTAAGTATATATATATATGAGCTATATAATGTCAGCAAAACGCTGTTTATATTTTTTCATCAGAAAATAATAGATTTACTATATTTCTCAATATGGTCTTGCTATTTAATCTATAGTAAATGAACTAAAGATGCTGAACAATGAGTATAAATTATAAAAGGAAAGCAATTGGAGTAGTAGTAGATGGAAAAAAAGAGAGTTCTGAAAACACAGTGGCATGATCAGACCATTTAATTTTATATATTTGTATGTGTGAAAAAGCAATAATTTACCCTCCATATGTGTAGTCAGTTTAATTTAGATAATCCAAATCCCCTCTCTATAAAATGTTGTAAGATCTTGATTACATGTCTAGAATGTTCCTTTATTTTGAGTGTGTTATACTGATCCTCACCATAAACCACAGAGCACATACATTAGATAATGTTCTGTTACGCCCAATGTGTCAATTTAGTAGCATGTGTAACCTCTACATAGCCATGAAGGGAGAAAGTGCAATGTTCTTTGCTAGAAAAGATAAGAGACCTACAATCCACATGTGCACACATTTTTTTTTCTATTTTTTTTATTGTGAAGTTGTGGGGTACAGTTAAGGGTTAGGTATACAATTGCGTTTCATTCAGGCACCCTGTTGATATGGGGTGTTTCCCCGTTCCCAGACAGATATTTGCTACTGTTAATCCCATCTCCCTCCCCCCACCATAGTTTCCCAGTACGGTCAGTCATTTTCGTATAGTATTTGTGCACACATATTTAATAAGGCATTGAAAGCCTGCTGCATGGTGTGTCGAAGTACATTTATTTTCTAAGGACTCACTTAAAATCTTAACGTTTACATATTTTGCAGCATTACAAAAGGCAAATCTATTTATCTTACTCTGATCTCATGCAACTACAAAACAAATAAGGTGATCTATTTGGTATTTCATATATAATATGTATAACAAAAATAAAGCATAGATCCATTTTGGAAACGGAATTGTAAAGTGCTTCAGATGGCAATGCATTAGGAGACAACTTTTGCATTTTAAATCACACTGATTCATTTTAATGGTGCATGTCCATTTGGGGGCTATTTTATAGAACATAAGCAGACAACGGTGTCTAAAGACAGGTCACTTTAGAGAACTGTTGTAATTAAAAAGTTTAAAAAACCGAGGCTGAGGCGAGTGGATTGCCTGAGCCCGCGGGTTCGAGACCCGCCTGGGCAGCGAGACCTCATCTCTACCATAAATCAAAAAATCAGCTGGGCATGGTAGTGCATGCCTGTAATTCCGGCTACTTGGAAGGCTGAGGCGGAAGGATCGCCGGAGCCCAGCAGGTCGAGGCTGCGGTGGCCGGGAGCGGCCACTGCACTCCAGTCTGGGTGACAGAGTGAGACTCCAACTCAAAAAAAAAAAAAAGTTTAAAAAACCAAAATTATGTAGCAAAATAAAATGGGAGGGGGTTAATGTGAAAATTAGTATTAAAAAGCTACCCTGCAAAACAAAGATCTATTTCATTATTTACTGGATCTCTTCATATAGACAAGAGATTTGTTATATAATTAAATATATACCTCAGAGTTGATAATTTTATGAGATATGAAGAAATATCTCACTTGAAAACCTAGTAAGGCACCTTCTTGATGACAGGTGATTCAGAATGCTGAGAGCATAAATGCGTTAACTAGTTGTCAGCCCATTTTCTCTTCAATGAAAATTTGTTTTTTAAAAGAACATTGCTGTATAACACAATACTGTATTTTATAAAAGATATCATTTTCTAATTAGATCATAGCAAATATAGCTTCTTTCTATTTACAGTGTATTCCTACATTGAAACAAAATTAAAATTGTGGCAACATATTCTGGGGCTGATAATAAAACACATCTGGGAATAAAAATGTATAAATGTATTTTATAGAACATGTATAAATTAATACATCACATTTGTTCAATATGTTTTGATAGTGTGATAATTAACATCAATTGTGGTTTACTTAATGTTTAAATCGGTAACTGATCTGAATGCATTAGGAGATTTTATGGAAACAATGGTATAATGAATTAAATAACATTGAGTGGGGAACTAAAATACTAAATGATGCAGTGATGGAAATTCAGTCTCTTGAGAACTATTTTTTTCCTCTGAAAACCTTCTCCCTGACTGTATTTTAAATCTTACATGGTATACATTCACAGGCAAATAACACTAGATCCAAAGGAATCAAAATAGTTTATTTTGATTAGTTTGTTAATCAATTTGCGTGATTAATTTGATTTCAGATTTGAACTTCCTATAAGCCTGTTTAATAAATGTCATGGTACCTTCTGGATCTATAATTACTAAAATAAATCTATTTTATGGGTCCATTTGTTATTTGCCTTTTAACCTGTCAATATATTCCCATAATAATGTTAAAGGCTCAGGTACATACAAAATGAATCGATTAACAAAAAATGTGCTGGCATCAATGGTCTTGTTAATATAGCTGACAAAGATTATTTATGCTTACATATTGTTCTCACTTTTGTTCCAGTCACCAAAAGAGTAGTAAATGAAAGTAGAGTGTGTAAAGCACATAATTTTAACACATCTCCAATGCTTCCTCAACCCTCCAATATCCTATCTGGTTTGCATAATCTAAATATTTTTTAGTGTGTTTTTGTGTATCAAGATATACAACAAAAACAACAGATTCAACGTTTTTCATATTTAAAACCTATAGAAAATTAGAGAAACTAATCTTGATCTTTTCCTTAAAAAAAACTATGAAATGAAGTGAAAGACCATAAGAAGAAGAAAATGAACTAGGTTTTTGATGCCAATTTGTTGGTGTCCGTCTATACATCTCCTTAGCTTATGCTCTTGACCACATGGGCACAGTTCTCATGAAAATGGACACGTCTTGTGTATTTCCCTATATCATGTCCAGTAC
Source organism: Carlito syrichta (assembly GCF_000164805.1). NCBI lineage: Eukaryota > Metazoa > Chordata > Mammalia > Primates > Tarsiidae > Carlito > Carlito syrichta. The sequence goes on along the minus strand of NW_007219352.1, from coordinate 1,465 downwards.
ACCTATGGGACAGGACATTCAATGAGAGGCAAGATAGGGTAAATAAATACCCTAGATTTTTTTGTTTCTTGGTGAGAAAATTCTAAAACCAAATTTCAGAATTTATTTTAGAAGTTTGTCAGTAGGATTGAGCACAGTTCCCCAGAGTGGTCACTGGTTCACAGGTGCGTGTTCTCTTGCCATCTCCCCTTCCCTTATCTTTTTCATCCCTTTCTTATATAGCTGCCTGGAGTTAACGTCCCTCAAAAACAATCCATGTCTCAAGATTTGCTTCTGGACAACCCAAACCCAGCTTTCTGGGAATATGATCTCAATTCTAAGGTAAAATTATATTTATATGTTTTTACTAAAGGATAAAAAGCTCACTTTTCTATTATTGGAGCTCTTAACATTCTTATGTGTGGGGTCTCCAATTCTAATTTATGTGAATCATAGCCAAAATGATATTTTTGAATCAACTATTTAAAAAAAACTTTTCCAGAAAGTTATTTTGATTTTGAGTTAACTAACAAAACAATATTATGCAGGCACTCATTCTGTAAATAGTCTGCCTTACATTTATCATAATACTGTAAGAAAGGCATTGGTAGTAGTGGGAAACTACAAGGAGGGAGCACATAACATCAATAAGTTTAACTGATCACAAACCAGGTGAAGTGGGGACCAAAGGGAGGACCAACCTTTGCCTATATGATGAACGCTTGTATACTTCATGCCAAATTGTACCCCACATCTTTAAAATAATAAATAAATAAATAGAATGGTAAAAACAAGAAAGAAAAATAGCAGTATTGATACAGTACAATAGTTGCAATTAATTTAGTAGTTGTTATATAGTTGCAAGCTATTGGAACTTTCTAATATAGATAAATATTTCATAATTTGTCTTATTCTTATTGGTGTCCTGGTAAATCTACAGTCCAAAAATCTATTGTAAGATAATTGAATGTTGATTCTTCAGTTAACACAAAGTATTGATCTACAGTCTCCAGATTTTACAAAAGAGCAAACATAGCTTAACTTAAAGGCAAATATTTTCCAAAGTACCGTCAATGGTGGGTCTCATATATGGGATTCTTACACAGCAAAATTCTCAAATTGTATTTGCTGCTTCTACTTTGCTTTCTCACTCAAATCCTGTCCAAAATGGATTTAGCTCCAACCGCTTCATTGAGACCACCAAAGTAAGTCGCCCACAATTTCATCTTATCAAGTGCAGTGGTCATTTTTCTATCTTCCTTTCATATAAAATTCTCAGTAATATTTTACACTTAGCTATTGCTGCTAGAAATCCTTCTGTCCCTTGGAATTCATGACTACCTCTCTCTGTTTTATTTGCATGTCAGTAAAAATTTTTCTTCTTTTCCTGGTTCCTCTCCCTTAGATAAACATTGGATAGTGAAATATTCCAGGGTTTGGTTCTCGATCCTCTTCCTTACAATGCCTTCAATCCCTGAATGATTCC
>NW_007219351.1:0-8648 GCF_000164805.1 Carlito syrichta | reverse complement strand
CTTAAGTTGAACATGAAGTGTAAGTCAAGGTGCTCAATGTTCAGTGAAATGACGTATAGCTCTTGTATCGAAAATGGACCCAATTGTACAATTTTCATGCTGTGGGGTGTGAGATACATGTTCTATCTAAAAGTCCAATATCTCAAATGTCCTGAAGGTGAAAAGATTCATTCTATACTTGGCACAAACTCACTTGGTGACAAAAACCTGATAATATGTAAGGCAATGAGAAAGTGAAGATGTTTCCTTAGTGAGGTTATTCATGGTCCCCTGTGGAAATAATAATAGGTTTGATGAAAGAATTCAGTCCCCCAGCTCAGTGGGGATATTGGTAGCATATCTTGTTTGTGCACTATTGTCACTTTAGAATCTGAAAACGTGGGGATTGTGAAATCCATTTTGAATTTTCAATTTGCCTCCAAAGATTCAAATGAGAGGCTGAGAACCAATGCCATAGAGATGTAATCCCGGCCTCTTAAGTGAAAAGGCATAAAATGAAGTTTTCAGCTTTAAGATGTTTCCAGAGATACATATTTGCCAAATTTAGGACTAGAACTAGGAACTTTGTGACCCTTCCAGGACTTGAAATCATTGCCAGCACCCTATTACTTTCTGATATATTTTCTTTAAATTGAACGCAATTGATTCATGGCCAATGACTTTATTTGTTCCATCAGACTGCAAAGTCACTAGAAATAACGCTTATTGCCCTTATGTTGCTGTTCCAGATCACTTAGCTGAGTTTGCAAAAGGTACAACTTTTGGAAGAATTTCTATAGCATTGCTTTTTTAAAATGGCACTTTTCTAGTCATGGTTTTAATTTACAATATTTAATCAATGCTTACAGTTACAGAATAATTTTTATTCACAGGTTAGAATAAGAAAAGACAATATTACTACTTTTCCTAGTATAAGCTTAGATGTTCTTGCTGACACACACCTTCATATTGCATAACTACCTTATTTTTAAAAGCAATTTCTAAAATTTTAGTCAATACTTACACACAGTGTCACTGAAATCCAACATATGATTTCTTATACAATAATTGGTAGAAAATAAGTGTGTTAAGAAGACGATATGACTAATTGACAAGTGGCTGTTCAATCATGGTTTCTATTCAGTTATTTTACAGAATATTAGTGCAGTCGTAAACCAATTTTGCTGATTTATAATCACTAGGAGAGTGCCAAGAAGTAGCCCTGAAATTAATGATCAGTTTATATTTAAAGGAACCACCTTTAGCAATGGCTTTCTCTAAGTGGAACTTCCGTGAAAGTAGCACTTTGACTTAATTACACTTGACAGTTTATGTTTATCACCCTTTGGCTGCAGTGGGGAATCTTAAAAAGAATTAACATAACTTTGTTTCCTTTTTCTCATGAGGTGCAAGAGTAATGAAGCAAAGTAAGACATGAAGAAAAATTCTAAAAATAGTAGAACGTGGCAACAGAAACTAGGACATTGAACTTAATTACTTAAGTTAATGATGCCTGTGATACGGATTACTGTACTCTGCAGAAATGTGCATGGAACTCGCAGATGCTGGGCTTCAATTTTATGTCCAGTGGCATTGATGATTTTTTGACATAGCATCTTAATAGGCAAGCAGTAATAAATACGATTTGTTCACAAGGTATTTTCCTATATGTATCTTCTCAATGAAAAGATAATTTGCCTATAATTTATTTTAAAGGGCCAGGAAAAACTCTAAGTTCCTATAATTCCTCAAATGAGGAAGAGCATATCAGAGACATGAGAATTATGTTCATTCTCATTCTTTAGCTCTAGTTTATTGTGATACTTAAGGCAAATAGTTTATGCTTTGGTCCTTGCTCCTTGAGAGACAAATGAGGTTAACATTGGCTACCCCATGTACTATATGGCATTTATATAAGGATTAAATGAGGTAATACCCATAAAGCATGTAATGCTACTCAAATAAAAAGATATCAAATCATATACCTTTTACAATAATAAAACCTGGGCAGGAAGCATCCAGTAATGTAGCATGTGCCTGCTTCTGCTTACATGCACATATACCTGCTTCAGTTTTTGTTATATTTTACTTTATTGTGTACTGTAATGTGGCTTCTATTTCAGTTATTACTGATTATAAAAAGCCCAACAGAAAATCTGGTAAATGGAGATATAATGCACACCACTTTAAAATATCATTTACACTAATGATAACATTATTAATAATTAAACTAGAATCACTTAGATTAATATTCATTGAATATAAATTCTAATATTGAACCACCAAAAGGAAAAAAAAAGTGAAAATTAAAACAACACCTAAGAAGTAAATGCTGTGATCTTATTGATTTCTGGGAGCATAGAGTCCAGGAAGAAGATTCACGAAAGAGGTGCAGGCAATCTTGGCTCTAATCACACTTGTACTAAAAACTAGCTCTGTCATGATAAGCAAGTGTATTGGTCTGGACTACAGTGACCTTACATATAAAATGAAGATATTGACATAGACAATTACCAGTCAGCTATAGTCCTATGATACTGAAAAATTTTTGTCCTAAGACACTTTCCTTATGTATCAATACCTGTAATCGTAAACATATTTCAAATGACATGTTTGGTCTCTTTGAAAACTAAAATTCATCAAATATATTTAAGTTGTCATTTTTTATAAGCAGTTCCTGGCATCTCTTTGAGACTTCATTGCCTTGGGAAAATTTTGTGATCTACTAAAGCCTGCACTCCTTCCCTTTAGTTCAAAATGAAATAGTTGAAATGAAAACATAAAATAGACGTGATGAAGAAAGCCAAGAACAATGAGAAAAAAATGGGGCCATCTTTTCTTCATTCGTCTCTACAGTCCTTCAATCCTGCAGGATGGATACATCCATTCGCATCTTTTTCTCTTATTGCCAGCTTTGTTCTTCTCTACTCTAGGCTGTCTCCAATTAATCGCAGTTGCTTTCCAATGACGCGTAGCAGTATGAAATTAGACAATGTGCACAAGTGGTGATTCCTGTTGTTTACGATCTGATGAAAAATTAAATAGCCAAAAGGATGACAGGAAGATAATTGATGAGGATAGATTAGTTACTATCCATTATATGGATATAATGAAATATAATTATTTGGCAACTAACTCCCTAAAATAGTTTGGGACTCTCTCACTCTATAAAAAGACCAGGTTTTTTTCCCATAAGTTCCAGATCATTCTTGTTCTGCAAAAATATTAAAATAGTATGCATAATACTAGAATCTTGGATTATTCATTTTAGGATGAGTAGCAGTGCATTAAAAATGCCCTGTAGGATAACATATCATAAGATATCACCTTGTCCCTCCATGCAATGACCCTATATGCCCTGTTGGGAGAAGAGGTTAAAGGTGAACATTCTTTTCAAATCACAGGAAGCTAAGTATAAACTGTATTCTTGTGAGATGTGGCAAAAATACTATAGTTATCTGCACACATCTACATAAAACACAACACAGCTGGTCAGTTACTCAACTGCCTGTGCAATACATGATTTAATGATGGGATTTTAAAGCTACCTTTGAGGTGGATATGTGTGCAAAGGTGAGGAACAAATTCCCAACCTTGAATTTATTAGCTTATTGTGTTGAGACATTTAAAGCAATAGTTCAAAGGACGTAAAGAAACTATCTTGTGTGCCAGCTCAATACTCATCAATGCTGGGGGCCACTATGCCTCTCAAGAATGTTCTTGAATTATCCTGAATAAGGAGACAGGAAGGCCACTGTGGCAACAGCATTTAAATCAATGAAAACTATCTTAAGCTTCAGCAATGGCAGGTCATGCTATTGCCACTTTGAACCATGAAATTGTTTAAAATTGTGTGACAAGAATTAATATACCAACAGACATGCAGGGTGAGGTACAGACAGATAAAACTGTTATAATATAGCTCCCTAGATGATTCAGCACACACGGGAAATAAGAATAGCAGGGTCATAACAAACTCTATTCTAAGATTGAAATAAGGATACCAGCATCTCTAACTTGTAGTCTCAGACCATATATTTTAGATCATTTTCTGAGTATGCCAGAAAAATAAAATTGTATAGATGGCATCTACATAATTATTAATAATTATATGTCAATCCATAAATATATCCTTTTTATATTTTAAATAGTCATAAAAATATAATTATATTTATTCTGTTTCTCTCATTTATTTGACACCTTTGGTATTATAACTACTAAAGAACAAGGTAAAATTATCTGAGAAAAAAGTTCATTGATGAAAATTACATGGAATTTGTTTTCATTAAGTATATATATATATGAGCTATATAATGTCAGCAAAACGCTGTTTATATTTTTTCATCAGAAAATAATAGATTTACTATATTTCTCAATATGGTCTTGCTATTTAATCTATAGTAAATGAACTAAAGATGCTGAACAATGAGTATAAATTATAAAAGGAAAGCAATTGGAGTAGTAGTAGATGGAAAAAAAGAGAGTTGTGATAACACAGTGGCATGATCAGACCATTTAATTTTATATATTTGTAGGTGTGAAAAAGCAATAATTTACCCTCCATATGTGTAGTCAGTTTAATTTAGATAATCCAAATCCCCTCTCTATAAAATGTTGTAAGATCTTGATTACATGTCTAGAATGTTCCTTTATTTTGAGTGTGTTATACTGATCCTCACCATAAACCACAGAGCACATACATTAGATAATGTTCTGTTACGCCCAATGTGTCAATTTAGTAGCATGTGTAACCTCTACATAGCCATGAAGGGAGAAAGTGCAATGTTCTTTGCTAGAAAAGATAAGAGACCTACAATCCACATGTGCACACATTTTTTTTTCTATTTTTTTTATTGTGAAGTTGTGGGGTACAGTTAAGGGTTAGGTATACAATTGCGTTTCATTCAGGCACCCTGTTGATATGGGGTGTTTCCCCGTTCCCAGACAGATATTTGCTACTGTTAATCCCATCTCCCTCCCCCCACCATAGTTTCCCAGTACGGTCAGTCATTTTCGTATAGTATTTGTGCACACATATTTAATAAGGCATGAAAGCCTGCTGCATGGTGTGTCGAAGTACATTTATTTTCTAAGGACTCACTTAAAATCTTAACGTTTACATATTTTGCAGCATTACAAAAGGCAAATCTATTTATCTTACTCTGATCTCATGCAACTACAAAACAAATAAGGTGATCTATTTGGTATTTCATATATAATATGTATAACAAAAATAAAGCATAGATCCATTTTGGAAACGGAATTGTAAAGTGCTTCAGATGGCAATGCATTAGGAGACAACTTTTGCATTTTAAATCACACTGATTCATTTTAATGGTGCATGTCCATTTGGGGGCTATTTTATAGAACATAAGCAGACAACGGTGTCTAAAGACAGGTCACTTTAGAGAACTGTTGTAATTAAAAAGTTTAAAAAACCGAGGCTGAGGCGAGTGGATTGCCTGAGCCCGCGGGTTCGAGACCCGCCTGGGCAGCGAGACCTCATCTCTACCATAAATCAAAAAATCAGCTGGGCATGGTAGTGCATGCCTGTAATTCCGGCTACTTGGAAGGCTGAGGCGGAAGGATCGCCGGAGCCCAGCAGGTCGAGGCTGCGGTGGCCGGGAGCGGCCACTGCACTCCAGTCTGGGTGACAGAGTGAGACTCCAACTCAAAAAAAAAAAAAAGTTTAAAAAACCAAAATTATGTAGCAAAATAAAATGGGAGGGGGTTAATGTGAAAATTAGTATTAAAAAGCTACCCTGCAAAACAAAGATCTATTTCATTATTTACTGGATCTCTTCATATAGACAAGAGATTTGTTATATAATTAAATATATACCTCAGAGTTGATAATTTTATGAGATATGAAGAAATATCTCACTTGAAAACCTAGTAAGGCACCTTCTTGATGACAGGTGATTCAGAATGCTGAGAGCATAAATGCGTTAACTAGTTGTCAGCCCATTTTCTCTTCAATGAAAATTTGTTTTTTAAAAGAACATTGCTGTATAACACAATACTGTATTTTATAAAAGATATCATTTTCTAATTAGATCATAGCAAATATAGCTTCTTTCTATTTACAGTGTATTCCTACATTGAAACAAAATTAAAATTGTGGCAACATATTCTGGGGCTGATAATAAAACACATCTGGGAATAAAAATGTATAAATGTATTTTATAGAACATGTATAAATTAATACATCACATTTGTTCAATATGTTTTGATAGTGTGATAATTAACATCAATTGTGGTTTACTTAATGTTTAAATCGGTAACTGATCTGAATGCATTAGGAGATTTTATGGAAACAATGGTATAATGAATTAAATAACATTGAGTGGGGAACTAAAATACTAAATGATGCAGTGATGGAAATTCAGTCTCTTGAGAACTATTTTTTTCCTCTGAAAACCTTCTCCCTGACTGTATTTTAAATCTTACATGGTATACATTCACAGGCAAATAACACTAGATCCAAAGGAATCAAAATAGTTTATTTTGATTAGTTTGTTAATCAATTTGCGTGATTAATTTGATTTCAGATTTGAACTTCCTATAAGCCTGTTTAATAAATGTCATGGTACCTTCTGGATCTATAATTACTAAAATAAATCTATTTTATGGGTCCATTTGTTATTTGCCTTTTAACCTGTCAATATATTCCCATAATAATGTTAAAGGCTCAGGTACATACAAAATGAATCGATTAACAAAAAATGTGCTGGCATCAATGGTCTTGTTAATATAGCTGACAAAGATTATTTATGCTTACATATTGTTCTCACTTTTGTTCCAGTCACCAAAAGAGTAGTAAATGAAAGTAGAGTGTGTAAAGCACATAATTTTAACACATCTCCAATGCTTCCTCAACCCTCCAATATCCTATCTGGTTTGCATAATCTAAATATTTTTTAGTGTGTTTTTGTGTATCAAGATATACAACAAAAACAACAGATTCAACGTTTTTCATATTTAAAACCTATAGAAAATTAGAGAAACTAATCTTGATCTTTTCCTTAAAAAAAACTATGAAATGAAGTGAAAGACCATAAGAAGAAGAAAATGAACTAGGTTTTTGATGCCAATTTGTTGGTGTCCGTCTATACATCTCCTTAGCTTATGCTCTTGACCACATGGGCACAGTTCTCATGAAAATGGACACGTCTTGTGTATTTCCCTATATCATGTCCAGTACACCTATGGGACAGGACATTCAATGAGAGGCAAGATAGGGTAAATAAATACCCTAGATTTTTTTGTTTCTTGGTGAGAAAATTCTAAAACCAAATTTCAGAATTTATTTTAGAAGTTTGTCAGTAGGATTGAGCACAGTTCCCCAGAGTGGTCACTGGTTCACAGGTGCGTGTTCTCTTGCCATCTCCCCTTCCCTTATCTTTTTCATCCCTTTCTTATATAGCTGCCTGGAGTTAACGTCCCTCAAAAACAATCCATGTCTCAAGATTTGCTTCTGGACAACCCAAACCCAGCTTTCTGGGAATATGATCTCAATTCTAAGGTAAAATTATATTTATATGTTTTTACTAAAGGATAAAAAGCTCACTTTTCTATTATTGGAGCTCTTAACATTCTTATGTGTGGGGTCTCCAATTCTAATTTATGTGAATCATAGCCAAAATGATATTTTTGAATCAACTATTTAAAAAAAACTTTTCCAGAAAGTTATTTTGATTTTGAGTTAACTAACAAAACAATATTATGCAGGCACTCATTCTGTAAATAGTCTGCCTTACATTTATCATAATACTGTAAGAAAGGCATTGGTAGTAGTGGGAAACTACAAGGAGGGAGCACATAACATCAATAAGTTTAACTGATCACAAACCAGGTGAAGTGGGGACCAAAGGGAGGACCAACCTTTGCCTATATGATGAACGCTTGTATACTTCATGCCAAATTGTACCCCACATCTTTAAAATAATAAATAAATAAATAGAATGGTAAAAACAAGAAAGAAAAATAGCAGTATTGATACAGTACAATAGTTGCAATTAATTTAGTAGTTGTTATATAGTTGCAAGCTATTGGAACTTTCTAATATAGATAAATATTTCATAATTTGTCTTATTCTTATTGGTGTCCTGGTAAATCTACAGTCCAAAAATCTATTGTAAGATAATTGAATGTTGATTCTTCAGTTAACACAAAGTATTGATCTACAGTCTCCAGATTTTACAAAAGAGCAAACATAGCTTAACTTAAAGGCAAATATTTTCCAAAGTACCGTCAATGGTGGGTCTCATATATGGGATTCTTACACAGCAAAATTCTCAAATTGTATTTGCTGCTTCTACTTTGCTTTCTCACTCAAATCCTGTCCAAAATGGATTTAGCTCCAACCGCTTCATTGAGACCACCAAAGTAAGTCGCCCACAATTTCATCTTATCAAGTGCAGTGGTCATTTTTCTATCTTCCTTTCATATAAAATTCTCAGTAATATTTTACACTTAGCTATTGCTGCTAGAAATCCTTCTGTCCCTTGGAATTCATGACTACCTCTCTCTGTTTTATTTGCATGTCAGTAAAAATTTTTCTTCTTTTCCTGGTTCCTCTCCCTTAGATAAACATTGGATAGTGAAATATTCCAGGGTTTGGTTCTCGATCCTCTTCCTTACAATGCCTTCAATCCCTGAATGATTCC
>NW_007219350.1:0-689 GCF_000164805.1 Carlito syrichta | reverse complement strand
AAATTGAAAAACCTCGGAAGGATCATAGTACAGTCCCAGCACATAGTAAACATCTTATTTAGTTCTGATAATAGTTCTGACAACTGAAAAAGCAAGTATGATTTTTTTAAAATTCACTATTACATGATATAAATCTGAATATGAATCTGTTAAAAATCACAGCTGGGCCCGTGGCTCAGGCTATAGTCCCGTGCCTTGGGAGGCTGAGGTGAGTGGATTGCCTGAGTCCGCGGGTTCGAGATTCACCTGGGCAACTTGGTGAGACCTCATCTCTACAATAAATCAAAAAATTAGCAGGGTGTGGTAGTGCACGCCTGGGCTACTTGGAAGGCTGAGGCAGAAGGATTCCTGGAGCCTAGCAGGTCAAGGCCGCGGTGGCTGGGAGAGGTCACAGCTCTCCAGTCTGGGTGACAGAGTGAGACTCCAACTCAAAAAAAAAAAAAATCACTGCAATACTCCCAGGGGATCTATCTTCTTGGGCTCAACAAGTATTCAGCTTCCCAAGAGTAGGTTACACTCAGCAGTGGTTGTATAACACAACTGGTCTGCATTAGTCTCTGTTACAAACTGAATTATGACTTCCTACTTTCCCAAGTTCATATACCAAATTGCTAAATCCCAATTTGACTGTATTTTGAAAGAGGGTTTTTAAGCAGGTAATTAAATTTAAATGAAAGCATAAGGGTGGG
>NW_007219349.1:0-703 GCF_000164805.1 Carlito syrichta | reverse complement strand
ACAACTGAAAAAGCAAGTATGATTTTTTAAAATTCACTATTACATGATATAAATCTGAATATGAATCTGTTAAAAATCACAGCTGGGCCCGTGGCTCAGGCTATAGTCCCGTGCCTTGGGAGGCTGAGGTGAGTGGATTGCCTGAGTCCGCGGGTTCGAGATTCACCTGGGCAACTTGGTGAGACCTCATCTCTACAATAAATCAAAAAATTAGCAGGGTGTGGTAGTGCACGCCTGGGCTACTTGGAAGGCTGAGGCAGAAGGATTCCTGGAGCCTAGCAGGTCAAGGCCGCGGTGGCTGGGAGAGGTCACAGCTCTCCAGTCTGGGTGACAGAGTGAGACTCCAACTCAAAAAAAAAAAAATCACTGCAATACTCCCAGGGGATCTATCTTCTTGGGCTCAACAAGTATTCAGCTTCCCAAGAGTAGGTTACACTCAGCAGTGGTTGTATAACACAACTGGTCTGCATTAGTCTCTGTTACAAACTGAATTATGACTTCCTACTTTCCCAAGTTCATATACCAAATTGCTAAATCCCAATTTGACTGTATTTTGAAAGAGGGTTTTTAAGCAGGTAATTAAATTTAAATGAAAGCATAAGGGTGGGATATTAATTCAATAGGACTGGTGTCCTTATATGAAAAAGAGACATCAAAGACCTCTTTCTCTCTGTGCATGTGCAGAGGAAAGGTCATGTGAGGA
>NW_007219348.1:0-720 GCF_000164805.1 Carlito syrichta | reverse complement strand
CGTCCCATGCCTTGGGAGGCTGAGGTGAGTGGATTGCCTGAGTCCGCGGGTTCGAGATTCACCTGGGCAACTTGGTGAGACCTCATCTCTACAATAAATCAAAAAATTAGCAGGGTGTGGTAGTGCACGCCTGGGCTACTTGGAAGGCTGAGGCAGAAGGATTCCTGGAGCCTAGCAGGTCAAGGCCGCGGTGGCTGGGAGAGGTCACAGCTCTCCAGTCTGGGTGACAGAGTGAGACTCCAACTCAAAAAAAAAAAAAATCACTGCAATACTCCCAGGGGATCTATCTTCTTGGGCTCAACAAGTATTCAGCTTCCCAAGAGTAGGTTACACTCAGCAGTGGTTGTATAACACAACTGGTCTGCATTAGTCTCTGTTACAAACTGAATTATGACTTCCTACTTTCCCAAGTTCATATACCAAATTGCTAAATCCCAATTTGACTGTATTTTGAAAGAGGGTTTTTAAGCAGGTAATTAAATTTAAATGAAAGCATAAGGGTGGGATATTAATTCAATAGGACTGGTGTCCTTATATGAAAAAGAGACATCAGAGACCTCTTTTCTCTCTGTGCATGTGCAGAGGAAAGGTCATGTGAGGACACAGTGAGAAGGTGGACATATACAAGCCAGGAAGAGAGGCCTCACAAGAAACCAGGCTCTTACTGGCATCTAGATCTTAAACTTCTAGTCCCCAGAACTATAAGAGAATAAATATCTG
>NW_007219347.1:0-5304 GCF_000164805.1 Carlito syrichta | reverse complement strand
CTATCTTTTAATTGGAAAACATTGGAGGTTTTTATGATTTGATTTTCCTCTTTTTCACTATCTAACATACCAATTCCTCTCCATTAGAAGACAAATGAAAGGATTTCCTAACACCTTAATTTTCTTTTTTTGTTGTTTTGTTTTTTCTAAATCAGGATTTATTGAGAGGACAGAAAAGCCCCCACAGTGGGAGGGGACCTGAAGGTGTTGCCCAACACCCTAATTTTCTGCTAATATTTTATACAGATGTTTTGAGTTGTTGTTAATCACACTGCACTGAAATATGTACGCCTATGGATTTCTTATCCCAGTGGACTGTGGTATAATTGAGGGTGGATATATTATATGGGAAGGAGAAGAGAGAAAGATTTTGAAATTATGGGTTCTGGATAAGAGTAGCTGATAAGAACTAAAACAAATTAATTTTTAAAATGAGCTAGTATTTTTATAAAATGATTCATAATTTTTTTAAAAAACCTTTCTTATTCCCTACATATTGATTACCCTTTATCACTGTAATGGTTACAGATTTGTATTCTTACTTGTTCATTTCCAATAAAACATTTATAAAACCTCAAAAAGATACTTAACTCCTTGGTTAAAAAGTATGTTTATATATAAATATGAGACTGTTTTGTAAAATTATACTTTTAAACACTAAGAGAATGAAATTTTCCTAATTTTTAATGGATAATTAACTTTTATTTTTTTTCTCCTGAAGATTTTATGATGTCTAAAATGATAACAGAAAACTCAGGTCTTAGTGATATAAAAATTATTGTATAATTAGTAATCAATTTCAAAGAGTAACGATTTTCATGCTTATCTTCAGTTGCATCATCAGCTGCAAATGAGTTTTATTTATCTTTGGTGTCAGGCTTTTTAATGGTAAGCATTATTTTGTTTGGGTTTATAATCCTGAATAAAGCATCTTAAAGTAGAAGCGATTTAAAAAATAAAATTTACAGCTAACTCTAAACTGTAGCTCTGTCTAGTACATAAAGAGTACATTGAGAATTTCGCATTAAAAATGCAATACCATTTCACAGCATCCTGGATGGAATTAGAGTTTATAATACTGAGTGATCTTTCACAGAAACAAATATCTGAGTATCATACGTTCTCACTCATAAATAGACCTTGAAAAACTACCATAATACTATAAGAAAAGGATTGACAGTGGTGGGAAACAATGGAGGGTGGGGCAGGGAGGTGGGATTAATGGTAGTCAATATCTTTCTGGGGAAGAGGGGGCACACCTCATCAACAATGGTACCTGCACAATGAATATTTGTATAACTAACCCTCAATTGTACCCTACAATTTTAAAATAAGAATATATATAATTAAAAAATACAGTATCATTTATGTTAGCACATTTCAAAATAAAACAGATATAAATCCAACAAATATGTGCAAGATATATATGAGAAAAAATTTAAAACATTGATGAAAGAAATCATAGAAGAACTAAGTGAATGGACAGATATTCGATGTTGATGGGTAGTAAGACAAAACACTATTAAAATATCATTTCTTTAATTGATCTATAGTATCAATAAAATGCCAATCAAAATTTCTGACAGTTGTTCTGTGCATATCAGCAAATTGATTCTAAAGTTCATATGGGGAGACAAAAGACCCAGAATAGACAACACAGTCTTGAAGGAGAAGAACAAAGTCACAGAACTGACATTACCTGACTTTAAGACTTAATATAAAGCCACAGTAATCAAGACATTGTGGTATTGTCAAAAGAATAGACAAATAGATCAATGGAACAGAATAGAGAGTCCAGAAATAGACTCATATAAATTTAGTCATCTGGTCTTTGACAAAGCAAAAAGGCAATACAATGGAGAAAAAATTCTTAGCAAATAAGGCTGGTTGGGTCACAAATGTATTTTATGAATATGCAAGAAAATAAACTCTAAATATTATTTTAATGTTATTTTTTAGTAGTGGCTTTTACTGCAACAATAAACAACCACAAATCTCAATGGCTGATACCAAGGGACTTTGCTCATGGATCAGGGAGTTGACCATGACTTTGCTGCATCCAGGGAAGATCAGATGAATTTGGTTGGGTTCAAGTGAAGCCTGCTCCATGTGTCTCCCTTTTGAGGATCCAAGGTAAGGGAGCAGTAGCTACCTGAGCAGATTCTCCTTATGACAGATGGTGGGAGCTCCAAAGAAACTAGCAAAACAATATGTTTCCTCTAAATCCTTTTCTTGTGATTGGCACACACTCACATTTCTACTTGCATGTCACTGGTTAAAGAGAATCACATGGCCCAGGCAAGAGTCTATGGAGTGGAAAAAATTATTCCTCTCCCACAGAGTGATTGAGGCAGTGAATACTTGATGGCCAATGATGGTGATTATTAACTTAGCATGAGTTTATAAACTATGCACTATTTATTTTTAATTAGCATATTTTGGAGATGTTTGTATAGGAATATATAAACCCTTCAAAGTTTATAAATATATAGTATTCCATTTTATGGACGTCCATAATGTAAATAATCAGTTCTCTATTGATGGATGTTTTCATTATTTCTAGCACTTTACTATTACAAACTTTATATATTTCACTGAGTAATCTCATCCAACCATCATTTTGCATATGCAAACTTTGTATAGACAAGATAATTTCCTAGTAGTTGAATTGTTGTACCCAAAGATAGATATCTAATTTTGGTAAATATTGCAAATTTCCCCTCCATAGACATTGCATCCATACACATCCCAACTCACTGTGTTACCAACTTATAAATCTTTTTCAATCTAGTGGAACACATAGTATTTTTGTTGTTGTTTCATTTTGTTTTTAAACAACAACTATGCTGGAATATAATTTATTTACTATAAAATTTACCCTTTTAATGTGTCCAATTATAATATTAGATTTTAGAATATTCATAGAGTTGTGCATTCATCATAATATAAATATAGAACATTTTCATCACCCCCAAATAAATAATGTACCATTTCAGTCACTTCCCATTCTTCCTCCTCCTAACCCTCAGCAATCACTATACTTTTATCTCTATGAATTTGCCTATTCTGTACATTTCATAGAAATAGACTCATCCAGCAAATCCACTTTCCTGAGTGGATTTTTTTCACTTTGCATACTGTTTTTCAAGGTTTATCTATTGAAACTTGTTGTGGCATATATCAGTGCTTTATTCTTTTTTATTGCTAAATAATTTCTCATTATATAAACATATATTTTGTTCTCTGTTCATCAATTGATGGACATTTGAGTTGTTTCAACTTTTTGTCTATTATTAATAATGATTCTATGAACATTTGTTAACAAGTTTTTATGTGAAGCTAGGTCTTTATTAATCTTGAGTAGATCCCTAGGTGTGGAATTTTAGGCCATTTGGTAAATCCATTTTTTAACAGTTTAAAGAACTACCAAACTGCTTTCCACAATGGAAGCACAATTTTACAATCTCTCAGCAATGTACGAAGATTATGATTTCTCTACATCCTCACCAACATGTTTTATCTCAGGGATCCCACCTGATTAGAATTGCTGTTCAAAAAATATAAAGTTCTCTGAAAACACAATAATAAGAAAACAAACAAAATTATTATAAAATGGGCTAAGAACTTAAACAGACACCTCATTAAATTAGATGTAGTAGTCCTCCCTTATCTGCCGTTTCTCCTCTGTTTTTAGTTACTTGAAGTTACACATTTTCTCTCTTTGTAACACCAGTTGAAAATTTTTTACAAGTATCTCAGTATATATTTTGTCTCTTCATTTGCTTTTCTGTGCAATTTGAGTGAAAACTGCAAGAAAACATATGTTTTTGAAAAATGTGCACTAGTATAAGTGTGTCCTGTATAATCACCAGCAATCTCTTTAAGGCCCTGAATGAATACATGGAGCATGGAGGATTTTCAGGACAGTGAAACTATTCTGTATATTACTATAATGGTGGATAAATACACTTATAATTATATATATGGATATGTGAGTATGTATATATGTGTGTGTGTGTGTGTGTGTGTATAAATGTATAGAAAGTACACCACCAAGAACGAACCCTATGAAAACTATGAACATTGGGTGATGATGTGTCCTAGTAAAAATATCAGTTGTGACAAATATAAGGCTTTGGTGGGGAATGTTGACAATGAGGGAGGCTGTGAATGTGTGGGGACATTGTGTATATGGGATATGTCAATACCTTCTGCTCAATTTAGCCATGAACTTAAAACTGTGTTAAAAATTAAAGTATATATCACAAAAAAAGAACATTGGGGATATTTCAAGAATTAGTTGTTGACATAAAGATGGCTATGAAATGTAGGTTATTTCAATGTCGAAAACTACTAGAGAGTGGACATCTCATTAAACACAGCACAGCATTACTTATTAACTCTGTCAGAGAAATTAAGGATTACTACAGTAGCCTATTTAGCTATGTAATGATGTCTGCCAGCAAAGAGTGAGACACCATCGTTGCAGACTACATTAAATTGCATACAGATATTGCCTTGTTTATTTTACAGGTCTGTATTGTGTCATGAGTCATTCCCCTGTGAGAAGAAATAAAACCAGAAATCAAACAAGGGTCTTAAAAATCTACTTATGTAGAATTAATTGTTGTGATCTATTCATTATCCTCTCAAGAACATTTCATCATGTGATAGGGCACAATTATTAAAAGTAAAACAAAAAGTTGCTTATCCAAGTACCATGAATAGAATAAAAATATTGTATTTATGTTTGCTTTGAAAATATCTCATATAGGTGATATAGGACATAATATGGCACAAAATACTGTTAAGTTAAGGAGACTAAAAGTTTCTCACTGCCAGTTTTCTGAACTTACAATGTCATTTTCCTTCCCAACCAAACAATATAATCTTACAGTTATCTGTTTGTTTTCCCTCTTTCCCCTCATGAGGAGGAAGGAGAGTCTATGACTTTAAATTTATATAAACAAAACATTTATATTTTTTCATATATTAAAAATGCAACTAGAAAGCAAGACGGGCCATGAATTTGCTCATAGGGAAACAATCAAAGATGAATAAACCCAATTCTTCCAGACTGAATCTTTCCTTACATGCTTCATCTATAGCATGTCTTCATAATCAAACCAACTAAACAATAAAAGCAGCAGTATGCCTGTGGAAAATTAAATGCCATATCTTTAAAAGCATCCTCAAAATGAGAGTGTAGGAAGAATATCCAACATTTTGTGCTTCGTGAATGACAAAACGTTGCAAAATACAGAAACTCAACAAACAAAGTCTTATTTGAAAGATTTTTTTTTA
>NW_007219346.1:0-800 GCF_000164805.1 Carlito syrichta | reverse complement strand
TTCCCCTGTGAGAAGAAATAAAACCAGAAATCAAACAAGGGTCTTAAAAATCTACTTATGTAGAATTAATTGTTGTGATCTATTCATTATCCTCTCAAGAACATTTCATCATGTGATAGGGCACAATTATTAAAAGTAAAACAAAAAGTTGCTTATCCAAGTACCATGAATAGAATAAAAATATTGTATTTATGTTTGCTTTGAAAATATCTCATATAGGTGATATAGGACATAATATGGCACAAAATACTGTTAAGTTAAGGAGACTAAAAGTTTCTCACTGCCAGTTTTCTGAACTTACAATGTCATTTTCCTTCCCAACCAAACAATATAATCTTACAGTTATCTGTTTGTTTTCCCTCTTTCCCCTCATGAGGAGGAAGGAGAGTCTATGACTTTAAATTTATATAAACAAAACATTTATATTTTTTCATATATTAAAAATGCAACTAGAAAGCAAGACGGGCCATGAATTTGCTCATAGGGAAACAATCAAAGATGAATAAACCCAATTCTTCCAGACTGAATCTTTCCTTACATGCTTCATCTATAGCATGTCTTCATAATCAAACCAACTAAACAATAAAAGCAGCAGTATGCCTGTGGAAAATTAAATGCCATATCTTTAAAAGCATCCTCAAAATGAAAGTGTAGGAAGAATATCCAACATTTTGTGCTTCGTGAATGACAAAACGTTGCAAAATACAGAAACTCAACAAACAAAGTCTTATTTGAAAGATTTTTTTTTATAATCATGGATTTTAAGTATAAAAGTATTAGGCAGAAGATGCTGATTTATT
>NW_007219345.1:0-5560 GCF_000164805.1 Carlito syrichta | reverse complement strand
CTATCTTTTAATTGGAAAACATTGGAGGTTTTTATGATTTGATTTTCCTCTTTTTCACTATCTAACATACCAATTCCTCTCCATTAGAAGACAAATGAAAGGATTTCCTAACACCTTAATTTTCTTTTTTTGTTGTTTTGTTTTTTCTAAATCAGGATTTATTGAGAGGACAGAAAAGCCCCCACAGTGGGAGGGGACCTGAAGGTGTTGCCCAACACCCTAATTTTCTGCTAATATTTTATACAGATGTTTTGAGTTGTTGTTAATCACACTGCACTGAAATATGTACGCCTATGGATTTCTTATCCCAGTGGACTGTGGTATAATTGAGGGTGGATATATTATATGGGAAGGAGAAGAGAGAAAGATTTTGAAATTATGGGTTCTGGATAAGAGTAGCTGATAAGAACTAAAACAAATTAATTTTTAAAATGAGCTAGTATTTTTATAAAATGATTCATAATTTTTTTAAAAAACCTTTCTTATTCCCTACATATTGATTACCCTTTATCACTGTAATGGTTACAGATTTGTATTCTTACTTGTTCATTTCCAATAAAACATTTATAAAACCTCAAAAAGATACTTAACTCCTTGGTTAAAAAGTATGTTTATATATAAATATGAGACTGTTTTGTAAAATTATACTTTTAAACACTAAGAGAATGAAATTTTCCTAATTTTTAATGGATAATTAACTTTTATTTTTTTTCTCCTGAAGATTTTATGATGTCTAAAATGATAACAGAAAACTCAGGTCTTAGTGATATAAAAATTATTGTATAATTAGTAATCAATTTCAAAGAGTAACGATTTTCATGCTTATCTTCAGTTGCATCATCAGCTGCAAATGAGTTTTATTTATCTTTGGTGTCAGGCTTTTTAATGGTAAGCATTATTTTGTTTGGGTTTATAATCCTGAATAAAGCATCTTAAAGTAGAAGCGATTTAAAAAATAAAATTTACAGCTAACTCTAAACTGTAGCTCTGTCTAGTACATAAAGAGTACATTGAGAATTTCGCATTAAAAATGCAATACCATTTCACAGCATCCTGGATGGAATTAGAGTTTATAATACTGAGTGATCTTTCACAGAAACAAATATCTGAGTATCATACGTTCTCACTCATAAATAGACCTTGAAAAACTACCATAATACTATAAGAAAAGGATTGACAGTGGTGGGAAACAATGGAGGGTGGGGCAGGGAGGTGGGATTAATGGTAGTCAATATCTTTCTGGGGAAGAGGGGGCACACCTCATCAACAATGGTACCTGCACAATGAATATTTGTATAACTAACCCTCAATTGTACCCTACAATTTTAAAATAAGAATATATATAATTAAAAAATACAGTATCATTTATGTTAGCACATTTCAAAATAAAACAGATATAAATCCAACAAATATGTGCAAGATATATATGAGAAAAAATTTAAAACATTGATGAAAGAAATCATAGAAGAACTAAGTGAATGGACAGATATTCGATGTTGATGGGTAGTAAGACAAAACACTATTAAAATATCATTTCTTTAATTGATCTATAGTATCAATAAAATGCCAATCAAAATTTCTGACAGTTGTTCTGTGCATATCAGCAAATTGATTCTAAAGTTCATATGGGGAGACAAAAGACCCAGAATAGACAACACAGTCTTGAAGGAGAAGAACAAAGTCACAGAACTGACATTACCTGACTTTAAGACTTAATATAAAGCCACAGTAATCAAGACATTGTGGTATTGTCAAAAGAATAGACAAATAGATCAATGGAACAGAATAGAGAGTCCAGAAATAGACTCATATAAATTTAGTCATCTGGTCTTTGACAAAGCAAAAAGGCAATACAATGGAGAAAAAATTCTTAGCAAATAAGGCTGGTTGGGTCACAAATGTATTTTATGAATATGCAAGAAAATAAACTCTAAATATTATTTTAATGTTATTTTTTAGTAGTGGCTTTTACTGCAACAATAAACAACCACAAATCTCAATGGCTGATACCAAGGGACTTTGCTCATGGATCAGGGAGTTGACCATGACTTTGCTGCATCCAGGGAAGATCAGATGAATTTGGTTGGGTTCAAGTGAAGCCTGCTCCATGTGTCTCCCTTTTGAGGATCCAAGGTAAGGGAGCAGTAGCTACCTGAGCAGATTCTCCTTATGACAGATGGTGGGAGCTCCAAAGAAACTAGCAAAACAATATGTTTCCTCTAAATCCTTTTCTTGTGATTGGCACACACTCACATTTCTACTTGCATGTCACTGGTTAAAGAGAATCACATGGCCCAGGCAAGAGTCTATGGAGTGGAAAAAATTATTCCTCTCCCACAGAGTGATTGAGGCAGTGAATACTTGATGGCCAATGATGGTGATTATTAACTTAGCATGAGTTTATAAACTATGCACTATTTATTTTTAATTAGCATATTTTGGAGATGTTTGTATAGGAATATATAAACCCTTCAAAGTTTATAAATATATAGTATTCCATTTTATGGACGTCCATAATGTAAATAATCAGTTCTCTATTGATGGATGTTTTCATTATTTCTAGCACTTTACTATTACAAACTTTATATATTTCACTGAGTAATCTCATCCAACCATCATTTTGCATATGCAAACTTTGTATAGACAAGA
This sequence comes from Carlito syrichta, assembly GCF_000164805.1. NCBI lineage: Eukaryota > Metazoa > Chordata > Mammalia > Primates > Tarsiidae > Carlito > Carlito syrichta. The sequence goes on along the minus strand of NW_007219345.1, from coordinate 2,911 downwards.
TAATTTCCTAGTAGTTGAATTGTTGTACCCAAAGATAGATATCTAATTTTGGTAAATATTGCAAATTTCCCCTCCATAGACATTGCATCCATACACATCCCAACTCACTGTGTTACCAACTTATAAATCTTTTTCAATCTAGTGGAACACATAGTATTTTTGTTGTTGTTTCATTTTGTTTTTAAACAACAACTATGCTGGAATATAATTTATTTACTATAAAATTTACCCTTTTAATGTGTCCAATTATAATATTAGATTTTAGAATATTCATAGAGTTGTGCATTCATCATAATATAAATATAGAACATTTTCATCACCCCCAAATAAATAATGTACCATTTCAGTCACTTCCCATTCTTCCTCCTCCTAACCCTCAGCAATCACTATACTTTTATCTCTATGAATTTGCCTATTCTGTACATTTCATAGAAATAGACTCATCCAGCAAATCCACTTTCCTGAGTGGATTTTTTTCACTTTGCATACTGTTTTTCAAGGTTTATCTATTGAAACTTGTTGTGGCATATATCAGTGCTTTATTCTTTTTTATTGCTAAATAATTTCTCATTATATAAACATATATTTTGTTCTCTGTTCATCAATTGATGGACATTTGAGTTGTTTCAACTTTTTGTCTATTATTAATAATGATTCTATGAACATTTGTTAACAAGTTTTTATGTGAAGCTAGGTCTTTATTAATCTTGAGTAGATCCCTAGGTGTGGAATTTTAGGCCATTTGGTAAATCCATTTTTTAACAGTTTAAAGAACTACCAAACTGCTTTCCACAATGGAAGCACAATTTTACAATCTCTCAGCAATGTACGAAGATTATGATTTCTCTACATCCTCACCAACATGTTTTATCTCAGGGATCCCACCTGATTAGAATTGCTGTTCAAAAAATATAAAGTTCTCTGAAAACACAATAATAAGAAAACAAACAAAATTATTATAAAATGGGCTAAGAACTTAAACAGACACCTCATTAAATTAGATGTAGTAGTCCTCCCTTATCTGCCGTTTCTCCTCTGTTTTTAGTTACTTGAAGTTACACATTTTCTCTCTTTGTAACACCAGTTGAAAATTTTTTACAAGTATCTCAGTATATATTTTGTCTCTTCATTTGCTTTTCTGTGCAATTTGAGTGAAAACTGCAAGAAAACATATGTTTTTGAAAAATGTGCACTAGTATAAGTGTGTCCTGTATAATCACCAGCAATCTCTTTAAGGCCCTGAATGAATACATGGAGCATGGAGGATTTTCAGGACAGTGAAACTATTCTGTATATTACTATAATGGTGGATAAATACACTTATAATTATATATATGGATATGTGAGTATGTATATATGTGTGTGTGTGTGTGTGTGTGTATAAATGTATAGAAAGTACACCACCAAGAACGAACCCTATGAAAACTATGAACATTGGGTGATGATGTGTCCTAGTAAAAATATCAGTTGTGACAAATATAAGGCTTTGGTGGGGAATGTTGACAATGAGGGAGGCTGTGAATGTGTGGGGACATTGTGTATATGGGATATGTCAATACCTTCTGCTCAATTTAGCCATGAACTTAAAACTGTGTTAAAAATTAAAGTATATATCACAAAAAAAGAACATTGGGGATATTTCAAGAATTAGTTGTTGACATAAAGATGGCTATGAAATGTAGGTTATTTCAATGTCGAAAACTACTAGAGAGTGGACATCTCATTAAACACAGCACAGCATTACTTATTAACTCTGTCAGAGAAATTAAGGATTACTACAGTAGCCTATTTAGCTATGTAATGATGTCTGCCAGCAAAGAGTGAGACACCATCGTTGCAGACTACATTAAATTGCATACAGATATTGCCTTGTTTATTTTACAGGTCTGTATTGTGTCATGAGTCATTCCCCTGTGAGAAGAAATAAAACCAGAAATCAAACAAGGGTCTTAAAAATCTACTTATGTAGAATTAATTGTTGTGATCTATTCATTATCCTCTCAAGAACATTTCATCATGTGATAGGGCACAATTATTAAAAGTAAAACAAAAAGTTGCTTATCCAAGTACCATGAATAGAATAAAAATATTGTATTTATGTTTGCTTTGAAAATATCTCATATAGGTGATATAGGACATAATATGGCACAAAATACTGTTAAGTTAAGGAGACTAAAAGTTTCTCACTGCCAGTTTTCTGAACTTACAATGTCATTTTCCTTCCCAACCCAAACAATATAATCTTACAGTTATCTGTTTGTTTTCCCTCTTTCCCCTCATGAGGAGGAAGGAGAGTCTATGACTTTAAATTTATATAAACAAAACATTTATATTTTTTCATATATTAAAAATGCAACTAGAAAGCAAGACGGGCCATGAATTTGCTCATAGGGAAACAATCAAAGATGAATAAACCCAATTCTTCCAGACTGAATCTTTCCTTACATGCTTCATCTATAGCATGTCTTCATAATCAAACCAACTAAACAATAAAAGCAGCAGTATGCCTGTGGAAAATTAAATGCCATATCTTTAAAAGCATCCTCAAAATGAGAGTGTAGGAAGAATATCCAACATTTTGTGCTTCGTGAATGACAAAACGTTGCAAAATACAGAAACTCAACAAACAAAGTCTTATTTGAAAGATTTTTTTTTATAATCATGGATTTTAAGTATAAAAGTATTAGGCAGAAGATGCTGATTTATTAGAAATACATGACATTTATTTCTAACTTCCTAGTTACCCTCATAATTGATTTTTATAGACATTATAGTAGATGTATTTTTTGACTAATTTTTATCTCAGGATTTCCCTAAGTATTTATTTACTTAAGAATTTGTGTATTTAAGTCTATTTAGATTTATACTCCATATTATATCATATTTTGAAGCAGTTTATTAAAAATTTGCA
>NW_007219344.1:0-833 GCF_000164805.1 Carlito syrichta | reverse complement strand
AATACTGTTAAGTTAAGGAGACTAAAAGTTTCTCACTGCCAGTTTTCTGAACTTACAATGTCATTTTCCTTCCCAACCAAACAATATAATCTTACAGTTATCTGTTTGTTTTCCCTCTTTCCCCTCATGAGGAGGAAGGAGAGTCTATGACTTTAAATTTATATAAACAAAACATTTATATTTTTTCATATATTAAAAATGCAACTAGAAAGCAAGACGGGCCATGAATTTGCTCATAGGGAAACAATCAAAGATGAATAAACCCAATTCTTCCAGACTGAATCTTTCCTTACATGCTTCATCTATAGCATGTCTTCATAATCAAACCAACTAAACAATAAAAGCAGCAGTATGCCTGTGGAAAATTAAATGCCATATCTTTAAAAGCATCCTCAAAATGAGAGTGTAGGAAGAATATCCAACATTTTGTGCTTCGTGAATGACAAAACGTTGCAAAATACAGAAACTCAACAAACAAAGTCTTATTTGAAAGATTTTTTTTTATAATCATGGATTTTAAGTATAAAAGTATTAGGCAGAAGATGCTGATTTATTAGAAATACATGACATTTATTTCTAACTTCCTAGTTACCCTCATAATTGATTTTTATAGACATTATAGTAGATGTATTTTTTGACTAATTTTTATCTCAGGATTTCCCTAAGTATTTATTTACTTAAGAATTTGTGTATTTAAGTCTATTTAGATTTATACTCCATATTATATCATATTTTGAAGCAGTTTATTAAAAATTTGCATCATAGCAGAATACGATATTAAATACAAATAAACAATCAAGATAAAATTACATGTATTTTTTAAAATTGAGAAA
>NW_007219343.1:0-5715 GCF_000164805.1 Carlito syrichta | reverse complement strand
CTATCTTTTAATTGGAAAACATTGGAGGTTTTTATGATTTGATTTTCCTCTTTTTCACTATCTAACATACCAATTCCTCTCCATTAGAAGACAAATGAAAGGATTTCCTAACACCTTAATTTTCTTTTTTTGTTGTTTTGTTTTTTCTAAATCAGGATTTATTGAGAGGACAGAAAAGCCCCCACAGTGGGAGGGGACCTGAAGGTGTTGCCCAACACCCTAATTTTCTGCTAATATTTTATACAGATGTTTTGAGTTGTTGTTAATCACACTGCACTGAAATATGTACGCCTATGGATTTCTTATCCCAGTGGACTGTGGTATAATTGAGGGTGGATATATTATATGGGAAGGAGAAGAGAGAAAGATTTTGAAATTATGGGTTCTGGATAAGAGTAGCTGATAAGAACTAAAACAAATTAATTTTTAAAATGAGCTAGTATTTTTATAAAATGATTCATAATTTTTTTAAAAAACCTTTCTTATTCCCTACATATTGATTACCCTTTATCACTGTAATGGTTACAGATTTGTATTCTTACTTGTTCATTTCCAATAAAACATTTATAAAACCTCAAAAAGATACTTAACTCCTTGGTTAAAAAGTATGTTTATATATAAATATGAGACTGTTTTGTAAAATTATACTTTTAAACACTAAGAGAATGAAATTTTCCTAATTTTTAATGGATAATTAACTTTTATTTTTTTTCTCCTGAAGATTTTATGATGTCTAAAATGATAACAGAAAACTCAGGTCTTAGTGATATAAAAATTATTGTATAATTAGTAATCAATTTCAAAGAGTAACGATTTTCATGCTTATCTTCAGTTGCATCATCAGCTGCAAATGAGTTTTATTTATCTTTGGTGTCAGGCTTTTTAATGGTAAGCATTATTTTGTTTGGGTTTATAATCCTGAATAAAGCATCTTAAAGTAGAAGCGATTTAAAAAATAAAATTTACAGCTAACTCTAAACTGTAGCTCTGTCTAGTACATAAAGAGTACATTGAGAATTTCGCATTAAAAATGCAATACCATTTCACAGCATCCTGGATGGAATTAGAGTTTATAATACTGAGTGATCTTTCACAGAAACAAATATCTGAGTATCATACGTTCTCACTCATAAATAGACCTTGAAAAACTACCATAATACTATAAGAAAAGGATTGACAGTGGTGGGAAACAATGGAGGGTGGGGCAGGGAGGTGGGATTAATGGTAGTCAATATCTTTCTGGGGAAGAGGGGGCACACCTCATCAACAATGGTACCTGCACAATGAATATTTGTATAACTAACCCTCAATTGTACCCTACAATTTTAAAATAAGAATATATATAATTAAAAAATACAGTATCATTTATGTTAGCACATTTCAAAATAAAACAGATATAAATCCAACAAATATGTGCAAGATATATATGAGAAAAAATTTAAAACATTGATGAAAGAAATCATAGAAGAACTAAGTGAATGGACAGATATTCGATGTTGATGGGTAGTAAGACAAAACACTATTAAAATATCATTTCTTTAATTGATCTATAGTATCAATAAAATGCCAATCAAAATTTCTGACAGTTGTTCTGTGCATATCAGCAAATTGATTCTAAAGTTCATATGGGGAGACAAAAGACCCAGAATAGACAACACAGTCTTGAAGGAGAAGAACAAAGTCACAGAACTGACATTACCTGACTTTAAGACTTAATATAAAGCCACAGTAATCAAGACATTGTGGTATTGTCAAAAGAATAGACAAATAGATCAATGGAACAGAATAGAGAGTCCAGAAATAGACTCATATAAATTTAGTCATCTGGTCTTTGACAAAGCAAAAAGGCAATACAATGGAGAAAAAATTCTTAGCAAATAAGGCTGGTTGGGTCACAAATGTATTTTATGAATATGCAAGAAAATAAACTCTAAATATTATTTTAATGTTATTTTTTAGTAGTGGCTTTTACTGCAACAATAAACAACCACAAATCTCAATGGCTGATACCAAGGGACTTTGCTCATGGATCAGGGAGTTGACCATGACTTTGCTGCATCCAGGGAAGATCAGATGAATTTGGTTGGGTTCAAGTGAAGCCTGCTCCATGTGTCTCCCTTTTGAGGATCCAAGGTAAGGGAGCAGTAGCTACCTGAGCAGATTCTCCTTATGACAGATGGTGGGAGCTCCAAAGAAACTAGCAAAACAATATGTTTCCTCTAAATCCTTTTCTTGTGATTGGCACACACTCACATTTCTACTTGCATGTCACTGGTTAAAGAGAATCACATGGCCCAGGCAAGAGTCTATGGAGTGGAAAAAATTATTCCTCTCCCACAGAGTGATTGAGGCAGTGAATACTTGATGGCCAATGATGGTGATTATTAACTTAGCATGAGTTTATAAACTATGCACTATTTATTTTTAATTAGCATATTTTGGAGATGTTTGTATAGGAATATATAAACCCTTCAAAGTTTATAAATATATAGTATTCCATTTTATGGACGTCCATAATGTAAATAATCAGTTCTCTATTGATGGATGTTTTCATTATTTCTAGCACTTTACTATTACAAACTTTATATATTTCACTGAGTAATCTCATCCAACCATCATTTTGCATATGCAAACTTTGTATAGACAAGATAATTTCCTAGTAGTTGAATTGTTGTACCCAAAGATAGATATCTAATTTTGGTAAATATTGCAAATTTCCCCTCCATAGACATTGCATCCATACACATCCCAACTCACTGTGTTACCAACTTATAAATCTTTTTCAATCTAGTGGAACACATAGTATTTTTGTTGTTGTTTCATTTTGTTTTTAAACAACAACTATGCTGGAATATAATTTATTTACTATAAAATTTACCCTTTTAATGTGTCCAATTATAATATTAGATTTTAGAATATTCATAGAGTTGTGCATTCATCATAATATAAATATAGAACATTTTCATCACCCCCAAATAAATAATGTACCATTTCAGTCACTTCCCATTCTTCCTCCTCCTAACCCTCAGCAATCACTATACTTTTATCTCTATGAATTTGCCTATTCTGTACATTTCATAGAAATAGACTCATCCAGCAAATCCACTTTCCTGAGTGGATTTTTTTCACTTTGCATACTGTTTTTCAAGGTTTATCTATTGAAACTTGTTGTGGCATATATCAGTGCTTTATTCTTTTTTATTGCTAAATAATTTCTCATTATATAAACATATATTTTGTTCTCTGTTCATCAATTGATGGACATTTGAGTTGTTTCAACTTTTTGTCTATTATTAATAATGATTCTATGAACATTTGTTAACAAGTTTTTATGTGAAGCTAGGTCTTTATTAATCTTGAGTAGATCCCTAGGTGTGGAATTTTAGGCCATTTGGTAAATCCATTTTTTAACAGTTTAAAGAACTACCAAACTGCTTTCCACAATGGAAGCACAATTTTACAATCTCTCAGCAATGTACGAAGATTATGATTTCTCTACATCCTCACCAACATGTTTTATCTCAGGGATCCCACCTGATTAGAATTGCTGTTCAAAAAATATAAAGTTCTCTGAAAACACAATAATAAGAAAACAAACAAAATTATTATAAAATGGGCTAAGAACTTAAACAGACACCTCATTAAATTAGATGTAGTAGTCCTCCCTTATCTGCCGTTTCTCCTCTGTTTTTAGTTACTTGAAGTTACACATTTTCTCTCTTTGTAACACCAGTTGAAAATTTTTTACAAGTATCTCAGTATATATTTTGTCTCTTCATTTGCTTTTCTGTGCAATTTGAGTGAAAACTGCAAGAAAACATATGTTTTTGAAAAATGTGCACTAGTATAAGTGTGTCCTGTATAATCACCAGCAATCTCTTTAAGGCCCTGAATGAATACATGGAGCATGGAGGATTTTCAGGACAGTGAAACTATTCTGTATATTACTATAATGGTGGATAAATACACTTATAATTATATATATGGATATGTGAGTATGTATATATGTGTGTGTGTGTGTGTGTGTGTATAAATGTATAGAAAGTACACCACCAAGAACGAACCCTATGAAAACTATGAACATTGGGTGATGATGTGTCCTAGTAAAAATATCAGTTGTGACAAATATAAGGCTTTGGTGGGGAATGTTGACAATGAGGGAGGCTGTGAATGTGTGGGGACATTGTGTATATGGGATATGTCAATACCTTCTGCTCAATTTAGCCATGAACTTAAAACTGTGTTAAAAATTAAAGTATATATCACAAAAAAAGAACATTGGGGATATTTCAAGAATTAGTTGTTGACATAAAGATGGCTATGAAATGTAGGTTATTTCAATGTCGAAAACTACTAGAGAGTGGACATCTCATTAAACACAGCACAGCATTACTTATTAACTCTGTCAGAGAAATTAAGGATTACTACAGTAGCCTATTTAGCTATGTAATGATGTCTGCCAGCAAAGAGTGAGACACCATCGTTGCAGACTACATTAAATTGCATACAGATATTGCCTTGTTTATTTTACAGGTCTGTATTGTGTCATGAGTCATTCCCCTGTGAGAAGAAATAAAACCAGAAATCAAACAAGGGTCTTAAAAATCTACTTATGTAGAATTAATTGTTGTGATCTATTCATTATCCTCTCAAGAACATTTCATCATGTGATAGGGCACAATTATTAAAAGTAAAACAAAAAGTTGCTTATCCAAGTACCATGAATAGAATAAAAATATTGTATTTATGTTTGCTTTGAAAATATCTCATATAGGTGATATAGGACATAATATGGCACAAAATACTGTTAAGTTAAGGAGACTAAAAGTTTCTCACTGCCAGTTTTCTGAACTTACAATGTCATTTTCCTTCCCAACCAAACAATATAATCTTACAGTTATCTGTTTGTTTTCCCTCTTTCCCCTCATGAGGAGGAAGGAGAGTCTATGACTTTAAATTTATATAAACAAAACATTTATATTTTTTCATATATTAAAAATGCAACTAGAAAGCAAGACGGGCCATGAATTTGCTCATAGGGAAACAATCAAAGATGAATAAACCCAATTCTTCCAGACTGAATCTTTCCTTACATGCTTCATCTATAGCATGTCTTCATAATCAAACCAACTAAACAATAAAAGCAGCAGTATGCCTGTGGAAAATTAAATGCCATATCTTTAAAAGCATCCTCAAAATGAGAGTGTAGGAAGAATATCCAACATTTTGTGCTTCGTGAATGACAAAACGTTGCAAAATACAGAAACTCAACAAACAAAGTCTTATTTGAAAGATTTTTTTTTATAATCATGGATTTTAAGTATAAAAGTATTAGGCAGAAGATGCTGATTTATTAGAAATACATGACATTTATTTCTAACTTCCTAGTTACCCTCATAATTGATTTTTATAGACATTATAGTAGATGTATTTTTTGACTAATTTTTATTTCAGGATTTCCCTAAGTATTTATTTACTTAAGAATTTGTGTATTTAAGTCTATTTAGATTTATACTCCATATTATATCATATTTTTGAAGCAGTTTATTAAATATTTGCATCATAGCAGATTATATATTAAATACAAATAAACAATCAAGATAAAAATTACATGTATTTTTTAAAATTGAGAAAATATACATAAAAGACAGAGGACACAGATATACTACTTAGGTAATTGCTATAGGTAAAATAATAGTATTTTTGGTAAACTTT